>NW_013666708.1:104702-110108 GCF_000517525.1 Limulus polyphemus | reverse complement strand
TATAACACCCCACGGCTGAAAGGGCGAGCATGTTTAGTGTGACGGGGATTCGAACCCGCGACCCGCAGATTGCGAGTCGAGTGCCCTAACCACCTGGCCATGCCGGGCCTTTTAAAAACAGTTTAAAACACACCAATAATTTCTATACGATTTGATTTAAATACATCTCATCTAGTGGGCAAAAATGCTTATAACATTAAAAAAACTTGCATAATGACTCAAAGATATCAGATCACAATTATTTCCAAGTCCTGTATCTGCCTTACACTATATTTAATATTATGATCATTATTTTATTTCCAATTTAAATATTAGTCTTTTACACTATTACATAATCATTGATCTAAAAACATTGTATATTTTCTAACTTACACAAAACTCAATTTACTTAGCTAATAAGTACTAAACAAAATGTCTTCATTATGTTATAATTGAAATATTATTTTTGTAATGTTCAGATGTTACAAAATAAATTAACCCACACACTACGAGCACACAATACCCAAATCAAATAAACGAGCACTCTTCTGCAGTTTCTTTTTTATTATTGAAGTTAGGTGCACATCAAGAACCTATATTTCAATTGGAACTACATCCTCAACTGTCAATTATGCTAACTTTGAAGGCCATGACTCCAACTAATGCCTGACTTTGCATTTTCCATTGTAACAAGCTTTAGTAATGAGGTTAATCTCACGGTAACTTTTTTAATTAGAATGTTCTTTTTTCATAGCCATAGCCTTCAACTTTGCAGATGAGGATTTGCTCCAGATTAGCATACCTTCAATGCTCTGCTATGCTTTTTCCATATAGAACACTGAATACTTCATCACTTAGCAAATTTCCTGTATGAATATTTTTCTTTCCATGTTCCTACTATGATAAATTATCTGTGGCAGAACTGTATTATGAAATGGTTAAAAATTCACCCTGAACCAAATACATAGGAACTAAAAATATCACCCACGGCAGTACGACTCAAACCTGCAGCAACATGTAAGTATATTAGTATTCACAAATCACTCAAATAACAAAAGATTAAATTTCTGTAAGATTTTTTTTTTTTCTCAACAAAAATTTAATGCTTAAATATACTCAAGTTTCTGCATCCTATATAAGTTAATCATGATGATTTATTTGTACTTAAGCACAAAGCTACACAATAGGCTATCTTTGCTCTGCCTGTCACGGTTATTGAAAACTGGTTTCTAGCATTGTAATTCCACAGATATACTACCACTGTGTCATGTTGAATACATATGGTTCAATATATTAAGGGAGAGATAAAGAGATATACATACATACAAATATATATACATAAAGCAGAATCCTGGAATAAACAGTGGAGAAAAATTACAAATACATATTGCAACATAAAATCCTAACTATCTATAAGTTTATATACAGCCAACTTTACAACTGTAAGTTACTTACTTCTTTCCTAAAAAGATACAAGTTACAAAAATAGAAATACAAGTTTTATGTAGAGCTCATAGTTTTTCTTTAACAGTTTAACTTTTCTTAAAAGCAATTTAAAATAAACATAATAATATTATTAAAGATTTTTTTTACTTTACTTTCAGTTAAAAACAAATATTGACAATTAAAAGTTTACTAAAATAACCACTTTACCATGTGTTCCCAAGTTGTATCTGTACTCATTCTTAAAACTGCTAAATGTGGACTTGCTGTCAGAGACAACCCTCTCTTGGCATTTTTATTCAAAGGGTAAAGGTATCCTCGAAATTTTATAGTGTCTACCTTTTCTTTACTAGGAAGACTGTGATTTGTTAGTGGTCTTCTTGAAATCCATTCACTGTGTGTAGTCTTATTGAGTAATGAAACCTAAATATAAACAAAGAGCACAGATAGGTCATGACCTCAAGTTAAAATATGACTTACATACATATTCATATTAAAACAATGAGTACAAGTTAAAAATATCTATTACTATTACAAAAAACAGGCAAAGAAGTTGTTAACAATTTTACAGGTAGAGTAAAAACTGAAGTTAATGAAACTTAAAATACTCCAATTCAAACATTCACCTTCACACAAAAAAAGTTATTACATTTATTACAAAACAAAATTACTGAAATTAAATTAACAATTCAACAAGCAAGAATAAAATTAAGGAAAAAGAATTACTACAAATTCATTTCTTATTCATGAACAACTTATGAAAAATTAAAAACTTGAACAATCTGTCACATTATTTCACTCTGCTAAATTTTGAATTCTTGAAGAAAATAACGAGACTTCAGTAGATAGTGTATTTTCCAGGTTCAATTTTCAAACCATGTAAACCATCTATAAATAGAACTAGCCTTTATCATTTAACACTACTTGTGTCATTATTTTATTTTAAAAATAGACTGAAGAAATCATCACACGCGTATTTTATCCTATAACTGATGTACATTTTGAACTATTACACAAAAGATGCAAATATTTTAATATGACTATATTAAAAAAATATAAAAGCTTATTTTTTTATAACATAAATGCAAAGTTAACATTTTCTTACTCCGAACATTTCTGGTAGCTACTTACCTCCTCCTAACAAAAGCTATCTCAATCCTGATCTGCCCTCTATGCTCAAAAAAATTTTGCTACAGTGCACCAGTCTTAAAACCCCATCAGTTTTGCACCATTTTAGAACATGTGTTAATCATGTGACTATTCTCCACCATCTATACTGGTGAACCTAGCTCCCTCTACTATTCTAGAATAATCCTCACTTTCCAGAATTGGCAGGCACAAACTATAAAAACCAGCATCCCAATGGGGTGGAGGGTGGAAAGTGGGTGAGCAGGGTTTAGTACCTATTGGAAATACATTTTAAGAGTAAGAAAATGTTAACTTCCAAAGCACTACTACCTCCACGTACCCAAAACTAGAATCCAACATTGTCAAGGTGGAGGAGATGGTGAAGGCGCATCAATCTCAAATCGAGTGGAAAGAGACTGCATTGAAAAAAACGGGAGTGCTAGAATATGAAAAGAAAGCCCACCAGTGGGGTACAGTTCTACTTCTGGAACAGGTATGCTCTTTGCCCAGCAATCAATACAGTAACACAGTTGGGACAGAACTGGATTTACAAGTACCAGTGAAGTCAATAAAGAGACGTACAGCACTATGTCAGTGTAAGAAGTGCTGAATTACTGTGACATGAATCAGTATGGTGTTGACTGACATGGAAAGGCTCATGTGTATGCAACCACTTTCCCTGATATGTACGTGCCAAGGGAAGTGCCATGGGTTACATCAGATTACACCAAGTGCGGAACATCTAGGCAAAACATCCAGTGGAAATGCTTTGTATAAGATATAGAGATCAACAAGTGTGGTCTGCCCAGGCAAAAACATTCAGGGGAAGAACCTGGATACCTAGGGCTATGAAAAATACAAATTAGTTATAAGCTTGATCATGAGAGTCATCATAACTAGCCCTCTGTCCATATCATAATGACCCTTTGTAAGAAACAAGATGTAGTACCAAACATAGTGATGGTGAGTCATAGTATGGTGCTAGTAAATGAGCTAGAGAGAAAAACAAAATAACAATATGTGGCTAAGAGTTTAAGGACCTTCAAATGTATTTGAATAGGCCAAGTACAGTCCACTTGGGCAAAAAACATCCAGGGGTAGCACCTTGGGTTAAGTCAGGTTATGCCAAATGCAGTCCATCCAAGTAAAAAACATCCAGTGGAAGCACCTTGCATAACAAATATATGATCAACAAGTGCAGTCTGCCTGGGCAAAAACATTTGGGGGAAGTGCCTTGGATACTGAATGTTAGTGTGTAATTCATTTTCCGGAACTGTAATGATTATAACAACTCCTCGCTACGTGGGTACAATGTCTACCACTCCAGTGACTGGAACCAGAATTGATAAAAACTCCCATGCCCCACTTGAAGAGAAGGGGGAGAATACTCGTTAGGGAGTCCAGAGGAATGACACACCGGAGACAGTACAATGAGTGTCTACAATTCCCTATCTTGAATGAATAGCGGATAGACCTCAATTGCAGGAATCATGGGTCAGTAGGTATAGGCAGAAATCCCAATCTGCTTTACCTATGAGGACCATGAGTGACGGTCCATTGTAAATTGAAACTTGCAACTTTTGGTAAACAAAAAAAATAGATACACATACCACCAGACAAACTGCCAGCAATCATACAGAAACATCCCATTTCAACAGTGAGCATCATAGAATTATTAATATCTAGTGAAAATATAACATGAAGCATACCTGACAAGGCAACACCCGCCACCAGGTGGGATCCTGAAATATGATATATATCAACTAAAATATATATGAAAAGTAATATGTTGACTTACCCCAGTTAAAGGCAAACAGATGTGTGTAGTATTGCCAAGGAGGAAGACGATACCTGCCCAAGGAAGACACAGATAATATGCAACAAATGTATTGGGAGTTGTCACATCCCAGTCTGAACAATCTCCTCCAAAGGCAAGCAGCTAAAAACATAGATGACAAATTGGGTGCAAAGAACCACTGTGCAGACAGTGACTTTCCATGGACAAGTCAGAATAAACCAGTCATATGAGTTGACGAACCAACCAGTGAGTGCAATAGGAGACAGATCATGGGACACAGAGAGAATCCTTGGAACAAATAAACAGGAATGATAACATGAAAGGAGGCAGTATGAGCCACATAACATCTCAGGGAACAAATCAGATGCTGAAGTATATCTGGAATTGAACAGGAGTACAGGCAGGAAATGGAAGGTAAGGAAATAGGAGAGAAGGCCAAATCACCTGCCTGTGGAAAGCATATGTCTAAGGAAGGAAGACCAGATCAGGAAAGAGTATAACATATGAGAAAAGGGAAAGAATGCAGGAAACACCCGTGGCATAAATATTGGAACGACAACAACCGCAAGCAAGGAGAAGGAGGATGTAAGGTGTCATGGTATAAAAGACTGTTTGGTTTAGATATTAGTGATTAATTTATATACTATTAGGATATGAATTATTAGCTACATTTTTATGCTATATTTATTTGTAAACCATGAAAGGTTTGTCTGTGTGTTTGTAGTTAAGCACAAAGCTATACAATGGGCTATCTGTGCTCTATCCACCACGGGTCTAGAAACCCAGTTTTTAGCATTGTAAATCTGTACACATACTGCTGTGCCACTGGGAGGTACCATGAAAACAAAGTAGTTTAATTAAATGTAGAATGTAACTCACTAAAACCTTGTGATGTGCAAAAAAAGATGCCCATGGAGAGAAGGCTTGGGATAGTTTGTTTTGAATTTAGCGCAAAGCTACACGAGGGCTATCTGCGCTATCCGTCCCAAATTTAGCAGTGTAAGACTAGAAGGAAGGCAGCTAGTCATCACCGCCAACCTTGGGCTACTCTTTTACCA
>NW_013666708.1:80345-103764 GCF_000517525.1 Limulus polyphemus | reverse complement strand
CGGCTGAAAGGGCAAGCATGTTTTGTGTGACGGGGATTCGAACCCGTGACCCGCAGATTGCGAGTCGAGCTCCCTAACCACCTGAGCTTAGGAATGAATAGACATAATTTATGAACTATCACTATTGACTTGTAAATCTCAAAATCTATTTATTGCTTTATTTTGTTGTCGAAAAAAAAAAATTAGATTTACAACATCCAAGAGGCAGTAGCTTATTTAAATAAAATAATCTGCCTGGTTAGATGAATCAATGGTTTCAACCTGATATAAATGTTCACTTCTTTAAAAAAGCCTTACCATATAGTTGTCCATACAGTTTTGTTATTCATCTTTCAACAGTCAAACATTTAACAAAATGCATAAGAAATATATATTGATAATCATTCAAGTATACCTTACACTAGATCGCTCATACAAATCTTAATAAATCAAACACTAGAACTCTACATAGCAGATTTTTCTTCCTAAATATACCTAACATTAGATTGCTCATAAAAGCCTTAATAAACCAAGCACTAGTACTCTACTTTGTGAACAGCATTTTTAAAATGATACTAATGCTACATAATAAAATATGTAATATCCAGGAAATATATGTTAAAAGCTATAATGTGTAATCAATTTCCAATGAGTTATGAAAAAAAAATGTGAGTTCTACTCGGAATTTATGTCAGATGTTTTACAAATATTCGTTTTCAGTGTATGGAAAACAGACAGAAACCTCAGCACAAAATACACACTTTTTTCACTAGAATTTGATATATCAGACATAAATGGACATTATAAAATATTTTGGTTGTATTTGTTATAAAAAAAAATTTAATAACTATATGTATATAACAATATAGTACCACATACATTATGTGCTCTGTTACATCCCCCATAATACACCTTGCAGGCTTAACTGAGAATAAAATATGACACCACCACTCAATAGATGTATCTATTTTCCTGCAATTTGTAATAAATAAACATACTATTATGAAGTGGATCACTCATTGTAGAAGTATTCTGAGGGCAAACGTGATTGAAGTGAGGAGAGTGAAATCACAAAAGGAATGAGAGAAGTATATAATGTATTCAATTCATTTTTTTTACAGAAGACACTAAATAATAATAAATAAAGAAATTAATTTGAGAAAAATAGCTTACAAAAAAAAGTAATAATTAGCTTTAAAATTAGATTCATTAGTAACATGTATCTATCTAATAATGTTAACGTGAAGTTCAAGAAATGTAAGTTGCCAAAAAGAAAAGGCCAAATAGATAGTTCCCTTTACTTTTGTGTTCACAGTAATACGAGATTCACAAATGCAACATGACCAGAAATACCACATAAAACATGCACAACTTGTACATTAAACTTGAGAATTATTTTCATATGCTCAGTTACACACAACTGGGGCTGTTGAAGTGACTGTTTATAGCCAACATGACCAGAAATACCACACAAAACATGCACAACTTATATATTAAACTGGAGAATTATTTTCATATGCTCAGTTACACACAACTGAGCCTGTTGAAGTGACTGTTTATAGCAGAAACTATTGATCTGATAACTTATTTGACTCACACTGCATCTTGGGTGAAAGTTCAACATAAGAGGAAAAATAGTTGTGAGACATCCTGTCAATTAAAAACAAAACAAACTTATTGTGATTATTTATAAAAGCATGTACTTCATCACAGGTATTAATGCACACTTTAATGATTTTTTGGTATGGACAACATATCATAACTTTAGTTCACAAATAAAAGATAACTCTTAAATTGTGAATTCTATTCACGATCTAAAGTTTCAGCTCTTACATTATCAGGATTGTTCCAATCAGGAAGAAAATGATAACTAAGAAATGTAATCCCTGGTGGATAGTCCTTGATTTGACAGTTACTAAGTGACTTTATGTCTGTTCCTTGAGAGCCCCACCAAGTTACATCACCACCAGCTTCATTCACTGTATGTTGACATTCAGGTGGAGGATCTACAGAAAACCAGATACGTAAATCTTCAATAAAGTCCTAAAATGTATTAATATATATTGTGATCAAATTTAAATGTACAGATAGAGCATACAATAAGCACTGTAAAACATTTCTTCATTTTCCATTCAAAACACTATATCTTCCTTTAAACATCCGTATGAAAATTATTTATCAAAGTTTTAAGGAATTACATTTATGCATATAACTTAATATCATCTGCAACTGAACCAAAAACGTTCTCTATATAAATATAGAAAGGGGACATACAGTAATTTGCTTCACACTCACGAATCAGATAGTTAAAACTTAGCCAACCCATTACTGCAATTATCATTACTTTGTTATAACAGTCGTCAAATCACGTAATTTGAACTTACATCACTTTGGCAGTCTTGTGAAATTATATTTGGATATAAAACATTTTACACTACACTTGACTAACAGTGAGATTAGCAAAAGGAAATTTCTTTACCCAACTTCATTTATTTTGGTATTTAGGTATCTGAAACATCATTTTCAATTCAATGGTAATTTTTTTTTCTGCATTTACAATAACTAATTGACAAAAAATATTCCCTTCTCATCTTTCTCAGCAAGGCAAGCTATTTTTACGAGTTTTATATCTCGAGAAAAAAAATGAAACAGACACAAACAACTTCCTACTTTTTTGGGGGGGGGGGAGTTAGAGAGGCAAGATTTTGTTATAAATAGCCTGCATTAGCTTTATGAATGTGAATAGTCTTCAAAATATGTATACATTTACTTTTGACAGGATGGCACTGGGATGACTGGACACACCAAGCACAAGCTGGTCGATATTTAATGTTCAAATCTACAGTTTCTGTTGTAAAATCTTCTCCCCATGCAAGACAAGACTGGCAGTCTTGTAACTGATAACACAATCCTGGACATGGAAGTTCACATTCCTAGAAGAGAGAGAGAAAAAAATGCATGTTTCAAAGAAAATCAAATTGAGGTTTATTGTGTTTTAACATACTCAACATGCTTCCTTCATATCAGACAGCACTCACTGCAGACTCTTCAAATAATAGTTGGATTTTACTGTCACTGTTATACATCACCCATGGCCCAAAAGTGTGGAGATATTTTGCAGCAATGGGTCACAATCCATGAACCATAACTGCCATTAACGGTAGCTCCTAATAACAAAAAATTCAGTGTCTGACCGATACACAGTTTATATATATATGACAGACATATCAAACCTCTAATTAATAGTAAAAAAAGGAGAAGCTCACAACTTAAAGACAAGTTGGTACATCATATTGTGACATTTTAAGACTTTAAATTATTATTAGTAAGATTTGCAAATCTTCAATCATGTTTCATTTTCAGCTTCACTCAATATAGTAAAGCTTAAGTTGTAATTGCAATATTACACTATCTATAAACTATGAACTATCCTAGAAATATTTCTCAGTTTTATTGCCATTTGTTCTCATGTTAACTCTTGGGAATCACATCTTTTTATGTAAATAATTATTTCATTCTAAAAATGTGGACTTCTCCAGTTTTAATTGTAAGCATTTAAAATCTTTAATCACATCTTATCATAACCATTTCTATGTAGATTTTGACTGATAGGTGTGGAAGACAGGATTTGTTAACTTTCAAAGAACAAAAAAATGTTCTTTGCATGCAAACAGCAAGTCTTTTTCAAGTGACAGCAACAACAGATCTTAAATTTAACAATAATTAAAACAATCTGGTAGCATTTTTGGGAGTAGAGGTGGGGGATAACAAGTCTGAAAGAATACTAGGATAACATTGAAAATAGTTCTAAGTATTTAACAGACTCAATAAAATAAATAAATATAGGTTTCCAATAAGAACATTGTATAATATCACCTTTCAATTGATATTTATTTGTTGGTCACTAATGATGAGTTCTTTTTTTTGCTCACTGGACTTTTTTGTTTTGAATAAGTAGCAAAGAAACAAGCTAGCACAGTGCATTGACACTCTATTTCTTTTCTTTGTTTCCTCAAAACAGCAATCAATAGGAAAATTTTAAGGAAGTAGCTTGTTAAAGTTGTGTGTATGATGTAGTAGTTTTTCTTATATTCTTTGTGATAGAAGTAAAGCAAATTAAGATTTAAAAATGATGTTTAATTTATTTATAAATAAACTACAACATCCTCAAGTAACTGTTTAAATATACAGACACAAACAAGTTAATTTTTGTAATCTATAAGAAAATCTGTGAAACAAGAAAACAAAAACTGAATTAATCAACCATACTCAAACACGTATTTTTAACACTTTCTTTTAAGTTATATCAGGTTTTTTAAAAAATATAAATTTTAGTTACTCAACCACATTCCATTTAATAAGTATAGAAATATTTATGATTCTTTCAGGCATTTGCTAGACAATGAGAATGCAAGTATAACTGTAATATGCATGAATAAAACTTTCTTATTTTCCTTTCACGGTTTTTCACTTTGGTCTTACAACATATGCTGAAAAGATTAACGACAGACAGACAGGAGAAAATCAACATGCTCTGCTCTATGATGCTTTGCAGTGAGGTCACAAAAAATACCAAAGAGTATAAATTACACCTAATTTTAATATAATTCAAAAGCAATAATCCAGACAACAGAATTTTAATAAACAAAGATTTTAGGGGGAAAAAAATGCAGAAAATAAATGTAAAAATATAATATACTATCAAGACAACATTAATAAGTAAGGAACATATGAACATGATAAACTATAAATATCTCCTAAGTAAAGATATAACTTATAAAACCAACCACTGGATTGAATTTAAAGCCAGCCTAATTGAGAATGAGTCAGGAAATCTGAAGATAAGATTGTAAAGTTTAATACGTAGTTTTCCCCTGTAACAAAATCACTCCTAAAGTTCAAAACATTTCCAAAATGTATGAAATTATAATGTTCCAAATTTGTTACACTGTCCACTCATCCACCTACAAATATTTTGTACTCACTAAACCACTATCCACATCTGAAAAACAAAACACTGTATTTGCCAATCATCATACGTCTTTATAGCTATGTTTCTACTTACATTAAAAAAAGTATATTTTGATATTGCTTTTGCATATGGTTCCTTCTTTCATCATTTTAAATCTGATGATCAAATTGTCAAAACTGAATGGTCTATGTCCACAATTTTATGTGTAGGTAAAAAAAAAAAAATGTTGCAAAAATATTTAAAGCTCCAAAGTTTTTAACAAGGGTTTATTCATTGCCTGGTAAATGCTGTTTCTGAATTCTAAACTCAGAAAAGATGACCTTGTTTCTAAAAATCACTTCGATGGTATGTTTTCTACAAATCTCTATAAATAATGGCTGGTGTCATAACAAAATATTAAACCACTTTCTAAGCTTCCAGTGTAACTAAAATTATTATAAAATATTAAACATAACTAAAAGAAAGTTAGCAACCATACTATTGTAAGAAATATGCAAAATCTGGCCTTACCTCACGGTGTGATTTTTCCAAGCACCGACCCTGCTCAGACCCATTTTTTTTAAAACACCAGCCACATAAAGGATTTTGAGTGCAATTATTTTTTGATCTGTAACTGTAAATCCACACATTTTTTTAAACATTTTTAAAATGGAAAAAACTCCATCTTTAACATAAAAACATAAATCAAATACATTATATAAATGTGAAAGAGATAGACATACCAGCAGAATGATAAAAGTTTACACAATTTAATTACACTAGACAAAGTGTAACAAGAAGAATTATGTATCTATTTGTCTAAATAAAACTTAAAAGTAAGAAAAGCATTTTAACCATTTTTTTGGAGAGGGGAAAGATGTGTCAAATAATTGGTTTATTGGTTATTACACCAATTAACTGGAATCAGCTGTTATTATCTGTATAATCATATAATTAAGTACACAGATTAATTTTGATATTTCAATGATGAAAATTTGAAAAAGAATCAACAATCAAAAACCATTTTTAGTTGATTTTACTTTATGGTTACTGTTTCACACATTATTAAAACTTACTTAATCCAATGTTCAATGTTATGCAACTGTAGATACTATGCCAGAACTTGGAAATGGATGCAAAGAGTAACATCATATTCTGTAACTCAACAATATTAATCAGAATTATAGCTACCATGATGTTATTACATTCAACTCTGCTTGTAAGAACAGAACACTTCGTTGTTTTTGGTATTCCAAAGATGAATGTAAGGCAAAAGAGGAAACTTATCTGGCATAACTATCACTGTTAAGATTTTTAATAACAAAAACAACCAGCCTATCTTCTCTACTTAAACATTTGTTATTTTAATGGTATGCAGGCCTCCCACTTTATTTAAGATTTATGGAATTATCTGACCCACTGGTACCAAAATATTGAGAGTCATTATGTTACACAGGATCAACAATAAAACATTACAAACAACATGCAACAATAATAAGAAATATAAAGTATATAAGTTCAGCAAAAGTAAGATAACACTAAATCACAAGCACTAAGATCATTCTTTAACCCATTTTAGTTAATAACAAAGTTAAGTGATCTGCATTTCATGAATCTGTGAAAGTGACATTCAGAAAAAAACTTTATTGTTCATAAGTGTCATTAATATTTTTATGAATATGATTTGGAATACTATGCTGTCTATGAAATAAACTATATTTTGTAATATAAGTGTTAATGTAAACATAATGGGAATTCTTAGCATTTGGCACATAGTTTATGGAAATTCCTTTATCTTGCTAGGTTTCTAGTATCTTATATATACAATCACCAAGCAGAGTACCTGTTCTGTGTTAGTAACTTTTTGACTGAAATTAATTCTTTTTTGTTTCATTATAATTTTATTAGAAAAATCAAAGAATACTTTTAGTTTTGTTTCAATCTCTGGGACAGCCAAATACAAAAATCTCTTGATATAAGGCCCAAACACATAAATAATTACCCACTTGGTATTTTGTATATATTTTTATAGAGCAAAAATTGTGATCATGTGAAATTATGAAGTTTACTTCCACATGTATAGTAAACTGATAGTTGCCTATCATAAGTGCCAAGTTTGCATAGAAGAGACAACACTGAATTTATCAACCTTTTAGTCTTTCAGTGTTTATGCAAAAAAAGAAAAATGTAAACAATATAAAAAAATGACTTTAGAAACAGTGTACAGCAATTCTGAAATTTCAGTCATGTTTTGAATTGTACATAATAGGAATTACAAATGGCATTATTTCCAAGGAAAATCATTCTTACAATAGTGCTAAACAAATATAATATTATAATTTGTTAACTTCTTCATAATTATTAGGCTTATATTTCATGCCAAATCCCCAATTTATTATGGCTAGAACATCTATTATTGCATATAAAAGATTGTTCTAAATGTTAAAACATTTCACAATACATTGGCCTAGTAAGCACCCAATAACTGCATACTGAGCCACAAACCACAATTTGTAAGTGTCAGAAATTACTCATTCTATGTTAATATTTTGGTTACTGGTGCAGGAGACTGTTTTTCCAAATTAAATTTTTACTCTGCATTACAAAGATTAGATTTAGAAATCATGTTATTTCTATGGATTTTTCATCTGAGAGTTGCTAGCCACATCATGATAAATGATATGCTACTCTTATTTTACTATATCTATACATGATATGCTACTTATATTTTACTATATCTATACATGATATGCTACTTATATTTTACTATATCTATACATGATATGCTACTCTTATTTTACTATATCTATACATGATATGCTACTTATATTTTACTATATCTATACATGATATGCTACTCTTATTGTACTATATCTAAATTCTAAACACACTTTTAAATTGTTCTTGAACTCCCTATGATACATAACATTTCTGAAAGAATGTAAAATACCTTTACAGTTACAAGTCAAAACATGAAATGTAAGAGTTAGAGGAACAAACCTGGAGCAAATGTTGCTGGATTCACCTCCCCTGCTAGTAATAGTAGAAGGGAAAATATATGCCAGTATATCCCCTCTCATCCTCCCATTGTAACCACCTACTACAACAAGTGTGTGACCTTTTCTTACAGATGCTACATGAGAAAACACCCCTTTTGGAATAGGATTAGACGTATCTGAAAAGAAAAGCATATGCATTTAGAAATAAACCAATATATGTAATAAGAATACACAGAAAAATTGAAAAAAAGTAAAGTACTGAAAAATATTAAAACCATTACTAAGAAAAACAGAAAGTTTGCAACCAAAAACAAAGTATCAATAATGTGTTAAAGTTAACTTAGTTTATGCATAACAAGTTTGTCTAAAAATTATTTCACTGTACCAGCTAAGCAAGCGCAAATTACAAATCACTTAAAATAGGCTTGATTCTCAAATGCCTTTAACAATTATCCAGAATACTTTTTCCAAGAATTTGTGCATGTTTGTATGTTAGACCAATAGTGATTTAAACTCAGATGACAACAGGTAATAGTACACAGATCAGACCAACAATTACTCACATACCTAAACAGGCAATTATTCTTGCACAGTCATTCTAATGATTTTATTAAAGGACTAACTTAATAGCAAGATCAGTTCAACTGCTTGTAGATTTCATGCATACACACACAAATTCTCAATATTAACCAATATAAAGGTGTATAAGATTTACAAGTTTCAAGCAAGTCATAATATCCACAACTGATGATAAAAAGTGCCTAATTTCTCGAAAGTATTATTTTCTTTAACAATTGATTAATGAATCATTAATCACACTTCAAATGGGAGAATGGATTTATGTAATAGCTTTAATACAATAATATAGAACAAGTTGCTAGGTGACTACTTTTTACTGCAAAAATAGTTTTTTAACCAACTTTACAAATCAATATTAAACCCTAAGAATCAGAGAAAATCCTTGAAATAATAAAAACATCATACCTGAATATTCTTCCATAAGTTTGGACACATCAACCCATTTATGGCATTCTAAATGATAGAAATAAAGTGCATCATCAAAACATTTCTCTTCTTTTGTATGAATATGAATGTAACCTCCGTAAACCACCATGTAGTTTCCTATCACTGAAGATGTATGGAAAGCTCTTCCTAATGGAACATTCAGCATCTGTGGATGGTAATGGGATCTTCCTGGAAAAAGTTCTGTCCAATACTTTTTTTCGACATGAAATGCATCTACTCTTATATTAAACTGACTAAAACGAGCATCACGAACACTTATCCCACCATACACCACAAGTGACTTCAGAGGAGCATAGTAGATAGTTGAGTGTCCTACCAGTCTTCTAGTCAGGCTTTTTCCACCTAAGGCTTCTACCTTTTCCCAATAAGCACCAGACTTCAAGTTAATACGATACATATCTGATGAGAAGGAGCCATTCTGATAGCTACCACCAAATACATACAACCATTTCTCATCTACAAGAGTAAGTGAATGTTTAGTCAGTGATGGGGGCTGTAGTTTACTCCCTGTGGCTTCTAGTTTCCATTCTTGTTTGCTTGTATCGTAAAGCCAAAGTTCATTAGAGAGTTTACCATCTTGTAACTCTCCACCAAATATCACAATGTTATTTGCATATACAGCCATTGCATGTCCCCAACGAGGTGCAGGGGTGTTCTCTTTCTGAGTTATATTTAACCATTTACTATGATTGAAGTCATAGGCTAGAAAGTCTCCAAGGACTTGATGAAATGAAAATCCACCAAAAATAAAAAGCCTATCAAGTGAATGAAGGTAAACCCCTCCATGACCTGCTCTCGGTGATAAGCCAGTTCCTTCCTGAGATAGTAGGTGCCAATAGTTTTCAGAATTGTTATTGGTTGATGGTAAGCTACATGACTGTCCTGAATATCCTGGACTACACACACACTGAGAAGGACTGGGGATGTGCTGACATTGTCCTTTTCCTTGATTTGCTCCACATGCATTATGACACAATTCAATTTCACAGGCATCTCCTGATGAGAGATGGCTACATTCACAACGATTCTCCACACAAGTTCCTTTCCCACTGCAGTTTAAAGGACAGTCCGTTATGCTATACTCTGCCTCAAATCCTTTTAATACATAATTGGTGTCACTGTACAATAAAATTAACATCTGAAAAACAACAAAACATCAAAATGAATTATAAAAAATATTCTAACATTTAAAGAATGTGGTTTGTGATTAATAAACTTAAGCTTTTCAACTACTTACTTTAATATCAAATTTATTTCTTACCTTAAAGAATAAAGTAAGGTACTGAAACCCTCGAGGGCTAATTCAATAGCTACATCAAGAGTTGAAGAAAATTAGTTCATTAGCAAATAGTTAAGTCTGAACAATTAAAGTTTTTATATAAATACAGAATTTTGAGACATGACAAACAATCTAAATCTAAGTAGTTAACTAGAAACTATTTTGGTTGTAAGGAGCTAAAAGCACAAATAGATAATAATTAAATGCACTAACAGCATGCAAAACACAGGTGTTTGGAATAAGGAAAAGGCCCTATGCTACTACACAAAATTCAACACATCAGGAATTGATTCTTATACACTAAATAAAGTAGTAAGCATACATCAGGTTTAAATCAGTGTTAATGATTTGCTATAAGTATATACTTATTCTCACATTTACAAATATTCCAATTCCTTCTTTACTTATGAAAAACCTTAAGCACATTATTTTAGTAAAAAAATTTGCATTAAAATACAATAATTTTTGTTTTTTTCAATACCATATTCATCCACATTATTAGAACTGTAAATCTTGTGTTCTTTATGTTTAATTCTAATACAGTACTTGTATATAATGTGTTTTTGTAAAATCAGATATAAATGTGGAACTATGTATAATCATTTTCTTCTCAATACTAGCATTAAAATATTTTTCATACAATATTAATTATGTTTAGCCCAACTTTCTCTTAATAACACCAAATTTACACTATACTTTTTTGTTTGCTTCAGAACATCTGTGCAAAGCAAGGCAAAGGTCTATCTGTATAGAACCATACCTACTTTTGAACTGATAGACTAGAGGGAAAGCAGCTAGTCAACAGCACTCACCACCAACTCTTGACCTACTCTTATCAGACCTAATAGTGAGATTTGACCATTGCTCTTATAGCACACCCATGGCACCAAAGAGCAGATCATGTTTGTTGCCACAATGGGACACAAACTATGAATCCTCAAATTCAGTCAGGGCACATTCAGCCCATACCCTACACAGACCATAGATCTTAGAAATGTGGCAAAAGTTAGCATCACTTCTTTGAAGTTCTGAAAAATTTATTGATTTCAGTTTATATACCTATAAATATTATTTCTTAATGCCAAGTTTTTTGCATCTGAAGTTGGATATTTGGACTTTAATAATTTCTGTATAAAAAAAAGCAACTTTACCAAAGTCATTTCTAGTATATGCTATTGTCTTATATGTTTAGCTTTACAATAAGCAAACCAATGTTGATAAGAGATTTAAAAAACAAATTCTTGACAAAGGAGTTGCTAATTAATCAAACTCCACCCAAACTTAGGTTTTTTATGAACTATGGTAACATTTTAAATTGATGTGTTATTCAGGCATCACATTTATCTCAGAAGTCTCTAAGAATTATGTTCAATTCTCATTTCATTTCAGTGTTAAAAAGTTTATGCAATTTTAGGAATGCCTTGATGAAAAACTAAAACTTATATAGGAGGTGGCTTTAGAAACACACATTACATCCAAATATACTAAATAATAAATAAAATGTAGGTGTGATAGCCTTTAATACAGAAAATTGTACAATTTGAAAAAAAAATGAGTAAAATATAGACAGTTTCAGGTTTTTAGTTTACAAGCTATTTTCCTCCATATCTAACATCATTTGAGCACAGAAAAAACAGCAATAATAACTTAGAAAATAAAATTTGATATCAAAATTTACTGCTATGTGACATCTAGTTACTATTTAATAAAACATACATGCAGAATTCTTCTTGCCTTTTCATTGAACCCTACATTTTTATGTCTTTCAAACAAATTGTATGCAAAGTTGCCGTGAACATCTCACACTAAGTAACTAATATACAAAAGACAAACATCTAGAATGTAACAATAACATGTTATAGCATGACTTACTGAGCCAGACTGAGCAGTAACTGGAAGAGGAAGTGCGTCTCCACTGAAAGTTCCAAGTAAAGGGCTAGAATAGCTGTCTCCATCATAAATAAAAATATGATCATAGGAGCACTCTGTAGCTAACATTTTGAATTTCAATGTCACAAACTTACTAGTTGAGTTGGCTGAAAATAAGAAAGAATATATCTTAGGAACACAAAAACTGGTGATAGATTTTCATCTAATTAACAAATCCAAATTATAAGATTAGTGGCATTAATGACTAGACTTCATGGAGATTTTGAATGTGGGGAGCCCTACAATACTATATTAAAGTAGTCTAAAGATTTCAATTCTAAAAATAAATTTGCAATTTGCAAAACAAAAATTTATTTTCCAAGAGTTTAAGTCTTTTTTTCTTTAAAAATTCTTAAAATTCAATTACCATAAAGTTTCTTCGATTAAAGTTGTTTTAAAATAATTCAGCTATTTTTATACATAATTTAACAGGGGCAGCCTTTTTTGGCTATTTAATAGCTACAAGTTTAAGGTTCTACAAACTTTGCCCAAATAAGCTGTTTTGATTGAAAGTTGTTGTTTTTAAACTTAAGTCTTTTTCCCGCATGTGACTTGACAACATGTGATAATATCAACATATGAAGGCTCTATAAACTACAAAGTGGGAGATTATTTACTGTATTTCTCAACAGGTCATGGACAATTAGACAAGATTCAAAAGGTTCTATGACTTGGCAAGAAAAAATAAACTAGATATGAAATTTACTTTCTTCCTGTTAATTACCAACAACTATGCTGCAATAATAAATACACCTATAACTTGACTAAAATGTGTAATAAAAATTAAATTAACTGCAGCTGCTTTTTCACATTCTTACCAGTTTAGGTATATTACTTATGTCTCCACAGAGAGACATACTGTTTTTCTAATCCTTTTTTTTCCAAACACTTTTCAATCAACCTCCATTTCTTGGCAGACTGACTTGAAATTGGTAGGGTTACACTTTGGTCCAACACGCCCAGATTTATGCCTATTTAGCTTTTTGGTCAATGACTTAACCTTGTTTCAACCAATTTACATGGAATTTGATACAAAGATACTTTTCTACAGCCAACACACATACACTGACAGACAAAAATGTTGGACTTGCCCATTTTTAGTAAATATACGGGTCAAGATGCTACAAAAAGCATAATTTTAGGGTTTTTTGAAAATTACTTTGCCATATTTAGGTCATGGGATTTTACCTTTTTTATAAATCACAAACAGAGATATAGACAATTTTGGAATTTTTGTCAACTTTTCAGCAAGCAAAGCACAATTTGTTTTTTTTGTGAATTATTCATGTGTATGTCAACCAATTTATATGAAATTTGGTACAAAGATACCTTCTTGAAGGTTCCCAAAAGTGATATAGATATATTTTGATTTTCCTATGTTTTACATGATTTTTCTGGTGTCAAAACTGCCCATGTTGGGACTGTGTGGCAGAGACATGTTGCATTTGTCCATGAATGTTGGTCTATTTAATTTCTAATGCTTCACCAGCATTTAATCTGTACATGTGTAATTGTATTTTGAAAATTTAAAGATCCACTCACATGCTCTTTGAAGCTAGTAAGGCATAATTCAAGAGCAACATTTTTAGATACTAGTTATATTTTCTGCATCACATAAAAAAAGTAACATATTTAAATTTAATTGTTTCTGTGTTTCAACTAGAATTTTTATACCATTAAAAATGAAAAATGTTAGTTACCTACAATAATTGTTCCACCTTTTACTTAGAAGAATATTTAATGTCATTACCTTTTTCTTAATTTCTACTACATAAATAACATAACTCTGAGTCACAGTGTATAAACAATTAAGCCTACACAACATTAAAACCATTCAATGTAGTCTAAAATGAGCATGGCAATCTTCTGATAAATAAAATGTGAAAGCATGCTAGGAGCAAAGTATAATGTATGCAAAATGGGATTTAAACATTGCATGCCTTTAATTGGAGAAAAAAAAGATTTTCAAGTCAAATAGAAATAGCACTTCTTAACTAAGTAACTATCCATACATAAATATTAACATAAAATAAAACCTAAATGTTACAGATGCAACTTCAAAAACTTTCAATTTTAAAAATGTGCAGCACTTTAGAGAATAGTAACAACATGGAAGATCCTTTGTGCAAAGCAAACTTTTATAGTTCTGACATTTTGAAATATCACAATTGAAATTATTGCCTTAAAAGCTCACATATAAAAATTAAAATCCATTGAAACCCCCATCTTGGCTATTGTAACTTTTAATACTGAAACCAGTCAACATCTGACATTTCAACAAACAGAAAAATAGCCCTGGACATCATGAAAGTATATTACAATGTGTTATTTTCACAAATGTTAATGTTTTACAACTGGATTACTTTAGCATATTTGAGTAACATCACACATTTAAAATGAACAAGCATGCATCATTACAACCATGGAGATTCAGTAAAGCTTATGTATCATCTGGTTTCCCCCCCTATATTTGTTGATTCAATGTAGTCTTCAACTGAGCTCATATACATGTTTAACCCTATCATGTTGATTTCCATGTGCTAAATTCTGTTACTTGCAACTATCATGTAAGCTGTTACACTAATATAAGAATTCCAAAACTTCACATTAATGTTAACAATTAATTACTAATTGTACATGATAAGGATATGTTGAAGCTGATCAATCATTTTTACTGCATTTCAAGTTAAATAATAGTTCTATAATTGTAGAACAAGGGAAAGTGTACACATTCAAAATAATTAAAGCCTTTCTAAAATTATGAACTTTCATGCAGAAAACTGTATAACACAGTTAGACTAAATAATGGTAGTTATATTTTACATATTTATTACCTTACTTTAAGACAGATGTCTCTGAACTGCATTTCATAGACCACATACCTTTAAAACACTTTTCTTACCCAATGGATGAGGATGTCACACACCTCAACATATATATATAAGATATAAAGCACTACAGATATTTCACTCTTACAACCTCAGTCACTAATCAAAGCCTTACCCTTGATAAGCCATTCACAGTGAGAGTTGTTGGTGTAATTGGTTGGTCCATCATTAACGATACCCCAAGTGTCTGTGAGAATGGGACGTTTTCTATCACATTTCTGCACATCTTCTAAGTGACTGTACATGAGAAGTAGAGACAGTATAAACCAAGTCAACAAAATGCTGTTGCCCTGAACCACCCTTTGAAACATGGTGAATTAAGTAACAGGAAATCCTTGTTTCATGGCTGTTTTAAGAAATTTATTTTTTTCTTTGATATTCAGTTTATATTTCTTATGGAATCCATATTTCATGAGAGTCACGTGACTGAGGAAATTTCAAGATGGATCCTACTTGGGATTCCTTCTTTTCAAACTAATAAAAGAGGGTAAAAAATAATTTGAGTCAAAAGAAATTAATCATTTTGAAAAAGACAGAAATTTAAATAATATATTATTAACCATAAAACTGCTAGGAAGGTTCTTATACACAAAAGAATACAATGCATTTACAAATTTTTAACTTATTTTCCTATATATAAAACAAGAAGAAAATCATTTTATTGATTATCAAAATTATCCTAGTGTTTATCATAGAAAAGCAACAGTCAGTTTTGATAAGCATTAAATCTTAAACATGTTTGACAGACTGTAGCAAAACAGTTTGTGCTTAAAAGACACTTTCCATTCAATTCAAAACTCATCAAGTACAACATGGTTTGAAATAATAGTCAGTATTTGGCAAACTACTGAGCAAATCTATAAAATGCAAATAAATTGTGATTTTTTAGTTTGTAAACAGCAAGTTTTCTTATGAAAATGTTGTTCAAAATTATTTAATACAATAACTTCTACTTTAATCATTTATTAAAAACAAGTTAAAGATATTCTATGTAAATGTCTTTATCACACAGACATCAATAGCTTAGGTATGGAACACAGTTGTACCAATCAACAAACAGGCCATGATGTGGTGTTATGATTTAAGAAGACAGTTCCTCTTCATGGAATGTAAAGTTACAACTTATAAGTTCTCTTGCAGTTGTATTTAAGTCAGTCAAACAGAATGAATCATAAATGTGCAAAATAAAAGCATGAAGTAAACAGTAAACAGAAAATAGAACATATACTGTCATAAAACAAAGTATAAGAGATGTAAATAATTCTCCTAGCTCATTTGTTTCAAGTAAATAAATAATATTCTTTCATCATCAAATATATTTCTTTAACAAATTATACATTTGTGGTCTTTCTCTATATCATTAAATAGTTATGGCACCTTAATAAAACCACTGCTTTTACCATTGTTCAGACACACCAATGCTCTTAAATAATTAGTACTAACTGCAGTATATATCATAACAAAAAACATTTGCCTTTGAACATGCTAATAGCATAAACTGTCATTCAACTTTCTGAATATTCTCAATATTTTACTGACATTTTTATACTAAAGAATTTAACTACTTCAAAAACACAAATATATTGACATAGAATATCCTGCTTCAATAGATCACAAACAACAAGCAGAATATACCATACAAGTATATACTTTCTAGGCATACCATGGTAATTATAGCAGTCACATGTATTTGTTAACTGTTATCTTTAAGCTTAATGCACAAAAATTTGTAACTGTAATAAATAATTCATTATTGAAAAATATTTCATCCCTCCTTGGGAATATGTTCTCCATTTCTTGACTTTCAAGCCAACCCTTGTCTTTTTTTGTTTAGTTTTTATACAGGCCCAGGTATAGAACTAATGAAATAAAATTACATTCCCTCATGTAAAGTTGCATTTCTTCATGAATTGTTTTTTTATTTAAGCCATGCAATATGATCACTTTCATAAGTCATAACTAAAGGAATAAGGATGGACCATGCATCCACGATCGGGAAAGTCAACTAAAAAGATGAAATTCCTCAAGCAAAGTTAAATTCCTCTGGAATGCAGGAATGTAATAGTTTGATCCCTGAGGCCTTGGTTGCCACTATTTTATGATATCACATCAAGTCATTTCTTCATTTACTAATGTAAAACCAACTTGGAAAAGAGCTATAAAGTTTGATAATAATTGAATAAAGCAATAATTAGACCTTTCATGTCATAGTACAGTAAATAAAGCAATTTGAGCAGTAGTTTATGGTTTGTGGGAAAGTTTCTAGTTGGAGTTCAATTGACCATACGCATTCAATGGAAAGTTCTGAAGATTTAGGAACAAATGACAGAGCTGATATACAACAATGTCTACAATCAATCATGAATAACATGTGACAAAAGAACATGCCACATGATATAAAACAATGTCTACAACCAATCATGTTAGGGGTCAGTGTTTCGACTTTTGCTTTTTCTTATTTACATTAATGTTATCGATATGGATATTATTATTTCTTGTGCATTTTTAGCTGTACTTGGGATGTTTAGGTACTATAGAATTACTTGCATCAATTGACAAGTTAAAATGTATATTTAGCAATTAACCTTTAATTATAATAACTTCAAGATAATATCTTTGGGTTATAACAATTTGGATCATATGTTTGGGAACCTTCTCAAAAGCATGGCAAAAAAAAGAACCTTGGAACAGTGATGGATAAATCACTCAAGCCATCAAAGCAGTACTATGTTGATAGTAAAAATGCTAGCAGAATTTTAAGGTGTATTTATTGTCAAGTACAAGTAAAAAGAAGTAATTATTGTTCTATATAATTACTAGTTAGGCCTCACTTGGAATAATGTGTATAGTTTTGTCTTACTTAGGTGAATACATTAACTTTTTATAAAGATTTCAGAAGAGGGAAACAAGAAGAACCCAAGGATGGAAGAGTCATCTTATAGGGATATGTAAATATCTTTAATTTCCCTTTAAAAGAAGAAGGGAAAGAGATGTTCTTATTGAAGTTTGTAAGATTATCTGAAGGACTAATAGGATATAGTCCTCTGGTTTCTTGGTGCTGTATTCTGAAGAGAACAGGATGTGAAGACAAGTTAAACACTTGGAAAAGATTTGGCAGACTACAGTTACGACAGTTTTATTGTTCTAATTGGGTGACAGGATTATGGAATGAGTATTCATAAGTAGTAGTTCAGGACTGAACTTTACAGGAGCTTAAGAGTAGAACTCATGATTTCTTAAAATTAAATTGTGTATTTAAATGTTTACTTTCTCAAGGGTAGGAAGAAGCACGGAGTCTTCACAGACAACATGGTCCCTTGTCGTCTGCATATTATGTTGTACACTGTTCAATCATTTGTTTTAACAAATACAAGAACATGAAGGCACTGAATTCTAATGCTTCTGTTCAGTTATTAATTTTTTGATGCACAGCATAAGTAGATAGCAATTCTGCAAATGAATTATCTCACAATATTATCCAGCCATGATACTGCTTGCATGTACATCACACTTAATATGTATTGAATCATCTAGCCACTGGTGTTTTCTACAAGCTCCTAAACATAGCATTTTCACTATTATTAAAGAGCGGGAGCCCCAGTAGTCATAACAGAGCTGGGTGATTAGTGGAATTTGATAATTAATTAACCATCAGTCTCATTAATTAATTACATTAAACTTGTTATTCTGACATAAGAGGCAGATAGTTAGAATAATAAAAAACAATCATTATTTAGATTAGTTGGTTATTTTTGTAACATTAAACAATGTGATCAATGCTTATAGGCAACATTTGAAATAAGAGTTTCTGGTGCCCAGCATGTTCTGGTTGTATGCTTAAAATTTTGGTTCTCTGGACAAATATTAAATATTATGTGTTACAGTTAAAGGAGACTATCTTTACTGTGTTTTAATAAATACCCATGTATTGTCACCAATACTAAATGAAAACTTTTAATTTATTTATTATAATGAAATAATCCTTGGCCGTTTGCCAGTCTTCCACTAGTACAGCATGCTCTACTGCACCATTATATTGATATTCAGTATGGACGAGGTTGTGGCTAAGAAGCAATGTTTAAAAAAGCAAACACACACAATTGGAGGTGACAATTACACTAAAAAAAAATTCCAGGAATTATCATTATTTTCATAAATAAATAGAAAGTGTAAACATGACCTCTTCATCAAATAGAAATGGTTCATCATCATAAAAAAATTTAAACAGTCATGGCAACTCATGACTACCACAAAGGTTTTGAAACAAAAATAAGGATTAACTTACCATTCAAAAATAGTTTGTTTCTCTGTGCAACTTGATGGGGCATCTGGTTGAATGAGACAAATTTTGGTTGTCTTAGCCAAACAGACTGCCATTATTTTAAACACTTCTCATGGGTAACTGATCAATGCAGATTGTCATTATATAGTTTAAACAAACATCACAACCACCTGTTGTGTTGCTAGTTCTCTTGAAGGTCAAGCCAGAGATAATAAGCACAATCAAAGTAACATTCTTAGCAGAAGGATCAAATAGTGTGAAGCATTTTGTTCATATTCTGAAAATTAATATTACTACACAGTAATAAATTATATTTCAAATAAAATTTGGCATACTTTTACATACACCTTTTGTGCTGCAGCAACAGTAAAACATTAAACATTACAACTGTAGTATTTCAGGGATTATAAATTATCACACTTAATCAAATTAGTTATCTAGTCCTCAGAATCAGTCTTGTAAGTTATACACTAGGTTAATGGTAGTACTAGTAATAGTACTAATAACGTTACTAATACTATTAATAGTATTAGTAATAATATCATCGACATTAGTGATACTATTACTAGTCTTAGGCTTGTAATTTGTATTATGCTTTAATTTTGTTTTCTATTCTAGCCTGAACCATTCAGTTATTGCACAATTTCTGTAGTTTATACAGTAAGTTTAGACAGTAAAGCCTTGAGAAGAATTTAAAGTTAAACTTCAAAGCTTAAAGTGTGTGTGTGTGTTTTAATGCAACCAATCAATTTAACTCACGATCAGGTTAGCACTTATTTTTCACCAAATTCAGCTCCAACACACCTTCACTAAACTAAAGAAAAGCTCGCGTAAAGTAGCCTGAAAACTACGTAAACACTGTGTTGCACATTTATATTTTTGCAGTGTAAATCTAACGAGTCAACCAACTTAAAAATAAAAGTTATATTAACAAATGAAGCGACCTTTTAATTTCAATTTTTAAAAACTTCATATGATCTAACTAATAAGTACTAAATAGTAAATTGAATAAGTTTACTTTCTGATTCCTACTAGAACTACAAGTGAACTTCAAAACTAAACAGAAAATTATGTACCTTTCAATTTCTTCCATCGTAATTTACAGTTATACAAACTTTGAAGTCAAATTGTCCAAATATTGTTAGTTAACTAGAAAAGACGCCCAGTTTAGTTTTACTTTTTAGGCCTAACTCACACTTTATCTCAATAAAATAAGAGGGCGCTAAAACTTTGAAAATGACTTAATCTGAAATGAAATTATTCATATGGTTTAAAAATCATTATTTATGAAATATAATTTAAGACATGTAATTTTTGTGTTGAAATTACAATAATTTATAGTGACAGGAACATATATATATGCGATCAGCTTAATATATATCTGTGTAAAGTATTTACAAGTAACTGATATATGTAGATAAGTGTTTAATTATATCTTCAGTATCTAAAGCAAAATAAAATGAAATTACATAAGTCTTTGGGCATTGCTAAAGTACAAATGCTAAATTTAACGATAATTAAACAAATAAAACACAAAACAGTAATCATGAGGAGAAAATACAGCAAGAAAACACAACAACAACAACAACAAATTAAAATCGGTAATACGAACATATTAAAAAATGTATAGTTTAAATGAAAACTGCGTGTTGTTCAGTGTTGGAGAATGCTGTTTGATGTGGAGGGTTTCTTTAATCAATAATTCTAGGTCAATATTAGACTTGCAGAGGATAGAAAAATTTGATAGCATAGGTCGATGTCCTGTTTTATCAGTATGTTGGCGTATAGAGGAAACATAGTGGTTACTCAATTTGTTTGCACTTTGATGGAAATTCCCATATGTTCATAGGCTCTGACTTTTAAATGGCGTTTGGTTTTGCTAATATAGGAGGCCTTACAATCTCCACACGTGTAAAGATAGACAAGCCCATTAAAATTATCCCACAAATCCCAACAGCCTATTTGCTCGTTCATACATATTGATCTAAGCCTGGCATTCAATCCTAGTGACATACTTAGTATCTCATCCCTACAATTTATTCTTGGCAATATCTCTGACAAAATCAGGCTATAGCCCCTTTCCTTAGGTGCCCTTATCAATGTTTTATACTTATCAATAAACACTTCAGATCCATCTTTCCTTACATCATTAGCACCAATATGTAGCACAAAAACTGCATTGCCACTAGAACCCTTAACTATCTTTCTGGTTCTAACAATTACTTCCTGTACCCCTGCTCTTGTATAACATAAGCGTATTATTTTGCTCATCTTTACTCCACATACTACTATATCTACATGTCATAGCTAGAGAGTCACCTACAACTATAACTTCTCTATCATTTACACTATCTTCCTTCGTGATCCATCTGTTTCCCTTACCCGCCCCCCTCATCACTAGCAAGTGCTTGGAACTGGTTACTTAACCAACACCCAAGCCCATCCTTGCCCCTAAATGCATTATCTTCAAAATTTTAGCTCTATTTCATTTCTTAGCTCCCTTAAAATCCTTTTTGCCAACTGTACTCTTTGCATGCAGAAGTTTATGTTTTTCACCAAGTCCTGCTACCACTTCAAGCAATTTATATTTCTTCCTTTCCACCTCTGCAACTCTGCCCCCAAACCCCCCAACTTCTCCTCTAATCTACACATCCTGCAAATAAATTGTACATCCTGGTTACTAGCCTCCCTAAAAGTACACATTAACCCAGAGTTTATAAATAAAACACTCTCCTGGCATCTATCACATTTTATTAACTGAGAACCTTTAGTAGCTAGACTATTTTTAACCATAGCTGATAATTATATTGACTGTAAATTAAGTGTAAAGTGTAATGAACTTAAGATTATAATATAATTGTTTGTGGGTCTCTTCATTTTCTTGAAATCACCACAGTCAGATTCAAACCACTTAATTTTTCAAGTCTCTGGTTTTACGAGTCAGCTCATCATTGCAATACTTCTTACATAAAATCGTAATACCACACCCACACCTAACCACAAATTAGTGTGACAATTATCTTTGCTCATTTACCCTAATGTTACATTTTAGCCCACTAGTTTTAAAACTATAGTGATCCTAAATGACATAGCTTCTCATTAGAAGTTTTTCTCATTATTACTAGTTTTCTTAATGTTTGCAAGTTGATTCGTGGTCCTTTTTAAATTTCTTCAGCTATATGTAAATTTCCTATCCGAAACACATAGAAGTAACAGTTTCTGCTCCTCAACAAAGTTATAGTTAGATTAATAATCCGGACAATTCCAAAGTTAGTGACCTTGATTCTCAACCCTTGAGAGTGAATATTCATCCATAAACGTTATTAACATATAACTTTAGAGAAAATCAGTATTTACAAATGGGCGAACCTTTGTGGTATACGAATATACCACGTGTTTCTATCTTCTTGTTGTATTATAATATTTATTCTGGATTCATTCTTTATTATGAATATGTGCATGTTTCACATAACACGTAGTCGAGAAAACTGTTGATTTTGTTTCAAGTTACCTTCGTTCTTTTGTTGCTCTCAAAAATTAATAGTACCTGTTACGGCCCGGGGAGAATATTACTTAATATGACATGTTGTATAAGGATATCTAGAGGTATCAGCCCCATATATGTTGTGATAAGAATGACCAGTCATGGGCAAAGTAAGCAAAGTGGAAGTAACCAATGGTAGCGGAAATGCTAAGGTTATTTTCATTACACCACGTCCAAAAATATATATTGCTTTTGTTGATCTTGCAATCAAGAAAACACTCTACCTTCAGATGATCAAGTGGTAATTATACGATGTAGAGCATTCATCATATCTCGCAAAACCACTTAATTGCTCAGAAAGCAAAGGATTGCTAGACTTTTTCAGATCCAGTTTGAAACTTCTAGCTCTCACATTTAGTTGTACAAACTGGTGATGCATCTGTTGGTACCAGTCATTCTAATTTCGTGATAAACAAACGGTAATTGCTCCATGTAGTGTATACACTGTATGGGCGTGGATGGTTCCGCCCTCATCCACCGTACCTACAAAATATCCTCAGATTGGAATCTATTTCACAACAGAATTCGTACACTCCGACAAA
>NW_013666708.1:76077-79345 GCF_000517525.1 Limulus polyphemus | reverse complement strand
ACTATATATATATATATATATATATACATATGCATTTTTCAGTGTGTATAACAGAATAACTCACTGGTTACTTATATATTTATACTATACAAATTACATGAATCTTGTCGATTTTCAATTTTAATGAACTTTCCAGATCCTAACGTCATGTATCCTCTAGCAAACATTTAAATTAAAACATTGAAAATATAGCTTAGAATACTGTTGCCTTCCTGAATTGTGAAATCCCTTGAACAATTCTAATACAAAGTAAAACACTATAGCTACACTGTCTATTCATCAACTCTTTTTTCATTTTTTTCCCTTCCAAGGCCCATGGTATGCAGATGGGATGACCACTTGTCCCATGTAATTACTTACTCTCCTGTCAACTAGAGAAATTCTCTCTGGGCAGGTGGTCGAGCAAATCCAGTTTTGACTCTATCCTTGTTGATCCAATAGAAATGGTCTCCACAAGAATCCTGGGCTCCTCAATAGGTCGACTTTCTGCTGACAGATTTTTATTTGGAATTACCCAGTTGACCATTCTCTCATATACATACTTCCAAAGATAATCACAGTAGATGACCTTTGGCTTGGATTGTCTGTCCCTATTAATTCTGTAAACAGCTTCATTGATTATTTACATTACAATGTATGGTGTTTTCCAACACCAACATACCTTTGAAGATTATCCTTCCTTGTGACAGGAATTTTTCAGCCATACCATTTCACTTTGACGAAATTCGGTCTTATCAATATTAATATCAGAGCAAATTTTCCAGATATAGCCATGTGTGAAATCTATATTCTTCAGATTTACAAGAGATCTTCCCACTATCAATCCCTCAGGACATTCCAAAATATTGGATTCCATTATGCCCCAGCCACTGGATGCATATTTCACTTCTTGTTGGTACGAGGACCACACTCTCTGTTGTCACTGTTGAAGCTAGTTTAATCTCACATTCATGTATCTGTATGAAGTCAGTTCTTAGCATGCACTCTTTCTAGATGTAAATTACCTACGTATCATGAAGTATAGAGAAGCTTCCTACAATAAACATAACTTCCAGCTTCCTTTTTTTACTGGAACTTTAGGTCCACCTGCTATTTATATCAATCTCTCTTTTTCCTTCATCCTTGGTGGCAAGTTTTCATCTCTAATTAAGAAATTAGGTGGACCAATTATAGCTGTAGAACCAATGTCGATAAATATACTGTAAGAGCTTTCGTGAATAAAACCATGGGCTTGTGAACAATTTTTTTTCAAATAATGAATTTATTTTCTTATTTTTGGTAGATGGAGTACTTGCAATTGAATTTGGCCTCTTAAATTCCAGTAATTCCTGTCTTTTTGATGCCTGGTTAGCTCTATGTTGCTCCTCTTGTCTGTTTGGGCTCTGAGATACGTCCTCGGGATATTGTCTCTTTGGCTTAATAACAACTGTTGTTTATTCTTTACTGTCTCGGCTGTAAATGCCATATTTTCCACAATGATAAGAGTTTCTTCTTTCTAATATCCTCTGAAAGAAGTTCTTATTCCATACATTCTTTAATCTACACTTCTTTGCAATATGTTATACTAGAAAGTGAAAACACCCGTTTTCTTGTGATCTATTTACCCCATTTTGTGTAACTAGCCATCTGATTAATTTTTAAGCTATTTTGGATGATGCCTTTAATAGTTTGGTTGCAACTTTAATTGATTCTAATTAGTTGATTGCCAACTACAGAGCCTTTTTAAAAGATGTACACCTAGTTTAATTTAATCTAATTCTCATATCATTGTCTGTTATGGTATCTATAAATTGATAGTTACATGACTGGTGTAGTTCAAGAAGGTCCTTTGGTAAAAGATAGCACAGAAGTAGTGGTAATAGATGCAGACCAAATAAGTTACCCTATTCCATATTTCGTACTAGATGGTGTTATAAGTTAGAATTCTTGGGCTGATGTAGCATGAAGTGTGGTTGGGTTAATCTTTTGCATTTATCAGTTCATTTTTTTAGGTGATTTATTTTGCCACTGATGTTCTTTTCTACCTCATCGGTCTTGTTGTCAAAATCTTTCCATGGTTCATATAGGTGTTTTTCTTTTGTACTTCTTCAATTTTGCCATCACAGCCTTCATGTACTTCTTTGATGTCCTTCTGCATTTCTTCAAACTTGTTGCTGTAATCATTTGAGGATCTTGTTTTTAATAAGATTTATTGAAAGGTTACTGCTTATGTAGATGAAGGGAAGGTTGTGGATTTGGTGTATCTTGATTTTCAGAAAGCCTTTGACAAGGTGCCACTTAGAAGGCTGGTAAAAATTATTTCTAAAGGTGTGGGGGATAAGTTAGCTAACTGGATAGAAAATTGGCTGGATGGAAGAAAGCAGAGGGTTGTTATAAATGGAGTTCGGTAAACTGGATGAATGTCACAAGTGGGGTACTTTAGGGTTAAGTCTTCGGACCTTTGTTCTTTTTTATTTACATTAATGAAATAAATGAAGGAATAGTTAATAGATTAATTAATTTTGCTGATGATATTGAAGTCTTGGGTGTTGCTAACTGAGAAGAGGGTGTTGCACTGGTGTACAAATGGATTTAGATGAGCTAGTGAGTTGGGCAAATATATGGTAGATGGGTTTGAATTATAATAAATGTAAGATAATGCATGTGGGTTGTCCTAATTTAAATTATAAGTATAATTTCGATGGGAATAACCTTAACAGTGTCATGAAAGAAAGGGATCTTGGTGTAATGGTTGATCAGTCTTTTAAGCCATTCAAGCATTGTGCTGTTGCTAGTGGCGGATCAAATAGGATTTTAGTTTGTATCTACAGAAATATTGAATAAAGTGGTTATAATTTCATTGTATAGGTCAACTGGTTAGGCTAAATTTAGAGTATTATGTTCAGTCTTGGGCTCCTTACCTTCGGAAATACATTAAAATGTTGGAAAGGGTTCAGAGGATGGCTACTAGAATGGTGCCTGGGATGGAGAGTTTATCATAAGAGAGGAGATTAAGATCTCTGAAATTGTTTTATCTTGAAAAAAGAAGAGCTATAGGGGAACTGATTGAAGTATTTAAGATTGTAAAGGGAATTGATAGTGTTGATACATCATCTTTTTTCATACTAAACGTCGAGAATAGTAGGACTAGGTGATGCAAATATATATTGTTGCGTCATCGAGATCACGTGACTATTCTCACGCCCTCTACTTTCTAGAACTATCCTGTACTTTGGCGAATGCTCTAGCATTTACTAGATATATGGTAGTCTGGTATATAAAAGGGGGT
>NW_013666708.1:73249-75627 GCF_000517525.1 Limulus polyphemus | reverse complement strand
AAGAGAAAGTTTGATAACTATACGAATAATAAGGGCTAGCTTTAATATTTTTATTTTATTTATTTATTTTCTTTCAACTTATTGATTTGATAGTTTTAATTTCGTTTAGAGGATGGGACAGCCGAGATGGAACAATAGGTCCCCAGTTATTTTTGTTCTTAATTTTGTTTTAATCTTATGTCCCTTTTAAATTTTCTTTCTCTCTCTTTTTGGTCTTTTAATTGGTTCATTATATCTAGCAAACCTTAAGCCTTGTTTCTGGATTTGGTTACCACTACAGTTTAATTGGCCAAGCTATGTTTTGTTTTCATCAAAATAATCTCAGTTTTATTGTAATTTTGTTATTTCAAACTATTTAGTGAAAATAATATGAAGTCCAGTACATGTAAAGATAAGTTCGTTTATTTCTTCTTAATTTTTGTTATAGGCTAGGCTACTATCACTTATACACAGTTGTATAGGCCTAAGTTCACTAATAAAGTTTTTACTTTCAACTGAAATTTACTGGCTAATAGTACCACGATTAACGTACAAATAAATATACTTCTACAACTTCACGGATAATCTACCTAGTAAGTGAATGTGTGCAATAATTAACACTGACCTGAATATTTCATTTGACTCTACTAATTGAAACTGACTCAACATTTCACTGATTTTCGTATTTATAATGCATCCTTGTTCTATTTATTAAAAAATCTCTCGATCATGAATACTCTAGGTATTGTAATTTGTAGGGCTATTTTTATGTACTTACTCGACTTTAATGTCCACTAATTAGCATTTATATCAAAACATTTGAAACATAGCTTACAATAATATAATTACAGAGAAGTACTAAATTCCTTACTGAATGTATCAAAATTAAATGAAATTATGAAACCGGACAAGAAGTGTAAAAGAAATTGCCTGTTTGTTTGTTTTGTTGAATTTTGCGTAACCACTCAATGCCTATCTGCACTAGTTGTCTTTAATTTAGAAGTGATAAGCTTGAGGGAAGTCACGCAGTCAGTCAGCATTAGCCATTATCAATTCTTGTGTTACTCCTTATCTATGAAGAATGGGATTGACTGTTACATTATAATGTCCCCACGGCTGAAAGGACGAGAATGTTTCAGATTGCGAATCGAGTTCTTTAACCACCAGACCATGAAACAAAATGGAAAATGTTTATTACATCAATGAAACACAAACACAGTGTGCGAGCTTGTTGTTATAGTTAACCTGGGAGAGGAGTGTTATTAGATCTTCTCTACTTCAACCATTCAAACTGAAACTCTTTACCAATATTAAACAAAGTTTTAGACTACACTATTTAAATTATTTTCAGACCATTCTGACTAAATGCAAAATTCATTAGCATGCAAGAAATCTCATATTTACTCACAACGGCAGGCGCTATCCACGTGATTGGCCATTCTGATTACACCATAGGTGGGACGTAACCGATAGATATCTTGCAGGCTCTCCCCGTTAGCACGGACTCTAGTCCTAAACCTAGCCCTGTAGACTTTTGACTGATGTTGAGTTCCATACCTGAGTTCTAGAGCAGCTACCAGTGCTCTATAGTTGTGTCTGTCGTCTGCTGACAACTGTTCAAGTATTTCCTGTGGTTGTCCCTTCAGGCTCGTTGCCAGGTACACTGCTTTCTGCTCCTCTGTCCATCCATTCATTTCTGCTTGGAGCTCAAATTGTGCTCTATATGCTTCCCACGGTGCCTTCCCATCGAATTCCTCTGGCTTCCTTCGTACTAGATCACCCCTACTGCTGACACTCATGTCTGGAATGTGACTTCTGGCAGGACTGAAGATGTCTGCATTAGGGTTTAGCTGCGGGGTCTGGAAGGGGCTTCCTGTTGTCTGGAGCTGATTAGGTCCATGGCTAATATATCCTCTTTGTGTAAAATTAGTAAATCATCCTTTAATGTATTTAATTCACTTTGAAATTTACTAATCTTTTCCATTTGTGTATGCTGGCTTTCTCTTAACTGTTGTAGAGTTTATTCTTGTTTATTTTCTTTCTCCTCCAACCACTGCTGTAGTCTCTCTTGTTTATTTTGCTGTTCGAGCTGCCACTGTTGCAGGTTTTCTTGTCACTGCTGTTGTCTCTCTTCTTGTTTCTTTTCTCGTTCGTCTTGTTTATTTTCTTTTCCTCCAACAACTGCTGTAATCTCTCTTCTTGTTTCTTTTCTTTTTTCCCCAACAACTGCTGTGATCTCTCTTCTTGTTTCTTTTCTCGTTCATCTTGTTTCTTTTGCTGTTCTATTGCTGCCATCAAATCTGCTAAGCTGTAGTTTGATTTGCCACTTCTCGTTTCCATCTTTTTCTTTTCCATCCCACTTCTGACACCAATTTGTTACGTCTATGTTCATTTGATAA
>NW_013666708.1:63440-72827 GCF_000517525.1 Limulus polyphemus | reverse complement strand
CTAGTTTTACTCGCCAGGCTAATATACTAAAAAAGAGGGTGCCTCGAACAAACTAGAGTTGTCAGGAAAATTCATGATCCTTCTAGAAACTCTAGTGCGCATGCTCCCAGCGTCGCGTGACTTCCGCTGTCGTAACAATATTTTAAAAGTTATGGTTTAAACGCCGAATGTTGACGAATCATCATGATGAGTTATAATATTTGGCGAAATACTTCTTGGGCAATGACATGTGCGAGACAAAAGATAAGTCTGAAAGAAAATCATGTAGTTAATGTTATCATTATCAGATATCTGAAGCCTATTGGTTTCTAATGCTTCTACAGATATCGGCATTTAAACTTTAATCCTGGCAATGTTTACAACAGAATAATTTTCTATGGGTTTGGATTTTGAGGCCTGGCATGGCCATGTGGTTAAGGCGCTCAACTCGGAATCTGAGGGTTGCGGGTTCGAATCCTCGTCTCACCAAATATGCTCGCCTTGTGGGCGTTATAATATTAGGGTCAATCCTACTATTCGTTGGTTAAAGAGTAGCCCCAGAGTTGGCGGTGGATAGCAATGACTAACTGCCTTTCAATGCTAAATTAGGAACGACTAGCGTTGATCTGTTTTATTTTATCAAATCAAATAACTTCTTTAATAATATATTGTGAAAATATTTTATGTACAGAATATAATTTGAATTTATTAACATCTCGATATTACTACCACTATAACTAACGTTAATGTTGTAGATGAGTTCCTAACTAGATAATTTATCAAATAAATAAAAATAAGCAAAATATATAATTGAAGCTATTATTATTTAGTTCTAAAATGAGTTTTACATCCATATGGATTCTAAACATGAATAATGTACATTTTATAAGCTATTAAACTTTTCAATTTGCAAAATCTGACACATAATAATATTGGGTAGGATGTATGTATTAATATTGTCATATATTTATTGTGCGTTGGAATCGAATACGTTGTTGAAGAAGTTACACCAGTGCAAGTCAGTCGACAGTTTAAATAATGGATGCTGACGTGTGGAGTTTTCTCTTGTGTATAGTGACCGGTTTGGTAATATTTGAAATATAATCTTAATTCATATATATTAATATTTTCATGTATCAAGAAACGATGTTAACTTATTAAGTGCTAAAGTGAACAATAAAATGGAAAGATCTTAAGCTTTCACTTGTAAGAATAATAGTATTACTATTATTACTATTACAAAAGATTAAAATTCAGTCGTATCATTAAGGCCTAACTCATAACTTTTGAGTGTTAATGTTACTCTTTATTTTTAGTGTTACTAGACGTATTAACCATTGGCGTAGTATTGTTAGTACTAGTCTGAAATACAACCTATAATGTTGGGTTTCAAGATATGCTTTAAGTTTTTAGTTCAGTACCGATTTACCTGGCAGTGTTACTAGTACTACTACTACCAGTTCTGTTACTTATAGTTATACTATTACTATTAGTGATGCACAGGCTGAAGCGGTATATAATATGTGTCGAGGTTTTTATTTCTCTATTGACTATTATATTCTTTAGGTTGGCCCTTTTGTAATTGAATTTTGAAATACCAATAAAAGATTAATTTGATATAGTATAAATTTTTTATGTATATTTTGTAAGTATTAGTAGTACTAGTATTGATTATCATAAATATGGTAAATATGTACATAATATAGATATTTTATTTATTTGAAGGGCTGGGCATGGCTTTGTTGTTAGTGTGGTGAGGAGTGATCTGAGAGTCCATGGTTAATGACCATCCATGTGGTTGGTCTGATGTCAAAGCCATGTGATCTTGCTTAGTAATGCAGATGCCATTTTGACAAAAGGGCAAACAATAGTGAAGCGAGTAAAGTTCCGAATACGTATACACGTGTTACTGCTGTAGCTGCTGTGCAAATTCTTCAATTACCATTTACATATTATTGTTTGATTGTCTAATTATCAATTGCAATGTCTCATGAATATGTAGAGAACTTGTCAGCCAAGGCATTAGTCAGATATCAAATAAAGTTATAGTTAATTGGGCTTGATTCTTGTCTCTACTGATGGTACATAGCTGGGGTGGTCCTTTATATTTCCTAAAATAATAATAATAAAAACTGAATAGACCATACATTTAAAAATCACATAAAGGTAAGGTTTTTAATCTGTTTGAGTTCCATTCAAAATGCTAAGATTGATAAGCATTATGGCTACTAGAGTTAATATAATATCACACCATCAGACGAAAGTTCAGTGAGAATTTTTCTATCAAGTGTATGAAAGGAATAGGATTTCCCCTTTGTTGCACTATTTCTTTGCCTCGTTGCTATGCAGACATCGTATTGTGGAGGGAAAAGTTCCCAGATGTCTGACCTTGCCAATTATTTCAAAAGAAAGATGATAATAACAAATCACATTGCATTTTGCAGCTCTGGATGCATTATAAAAGTGACAGTCAATTTTTCCTACTTGATTAGAGTACCAGATTTTGTGATAGGTGCTGTCAAATATCTGTCTCCCCCTATAGTTTATCAGATTGAAATTAGGGAGGGCTTAGTGTAGGTGCTAGTGTAGCTTTAAACAAATATCTAAAACATTATTTTGAAGAGTGATGTTTCAAAAGATTGGAGACTAGCTACTGGTACCAATTCTTCAGGGAGGAAGTAGACAATGTATAAGTAATTAATGGCCAGCTAGTCTTATTTCAGTGATTAGGAAATTATTAATCAATAAATAAATTGTACAATAGCACTTTGGCAAATTTACTATTATCATAGATAGTTAGCACTGATTTATAAAGGTAAGTTCATAAAAATTTTAATTTCTTAGAAAGCATTACATTAAGTCTAAGCATAGGTAATGCAGTGGATTTGGTGTACTTAGACATTCATTACTAAAGGTGCTGAAGTTTTATAGAGATTTAGACTGTTTGCGAGCTGGGCTAATACTTATAAGATACCTTTAAAATAAAAATAAGGCTATACACTTTGGTTTTCAAAACATAATTTATTTTAATACCCTTACAGGGAAAGCTCTAGGTGTAATTGATGAAGAATAGACCTTAACAAGTCTGTAAAGCCTACTAGACAATATATTTTAACTAGTAATAAAGCAAACAGGATTTTAAGTTTTATACATAGATAAACTTAGTGTAAGCTGAAGGAAGTTATCAGTTCACTTTATAAGGTGCTGGTTTAACTTTGTTTATCTGAGTTATGAAAATATCTTGAGTTAAAAGAAGGACGACCAGGATAATTCCAGGTTTGGAGTGATTGTCAGGAGGATAAAAGTTCTAATCTTGGGACATATTTGTGCTGGTCAGGAAAAGTGCTCAAGGAGATGTGAATGAGACTAATTAAGGCTAATTAATACAATCTTAAGACAACAAGGGATCATTTGGTCCTTCAAGGCTATTATTGCCTACACATACACCCTCAAGAAAAGTAACAATTTAAACCCACTCTTTATTTTACAGGAAATAATTGATTCATGTAAAGTGAACAACCTTGTTAGAAAAACAAAACTTTTAACTGGAGCCTAGCCTGTCTTCTACATCTTAGTTGCCTAACCATTTCCACTATTAAGTACAACAAAAGATGAAATGATGCATCAATACTATCAATTCCCTTAACTAACTCTATAAATTAGAGGAAAATTTATATAGTGTGGCAATATTTTTGTAATTGTAGAATTTATCTTAAAAAATTATACATAAATTTAAACTTTCATTGTTAAAAGTATACAGTGAAATAAAATGAGAAAATACATAACATGCATATTTGACTACTTGACAAAAACCACTAATTAAAGTATTCATTTTTTATTTATTTTTTGTAGCTTTCCTTAGTGAAATGTGAATTGTCGGCTGAAGAATGTTTACAGCTTGGACTCCGTAAATCAGATTTAATGTGCAGTTGGTGTGATCAACTTGTAAAACATGACTTGGATGTTTTGGTAGATAGTTGTCATCAGTGTTGTGGAGCTAGTGGTTCTAAAGACCCTATTAAGGTGATATACAAGTTCTTTTTATACTTGTTGTTTTTTGTGATTTAATTATCACAGTTATTTTACTTAGTGTAATTAAAACTTGGGGCTTTCATCATGGAATTTTTTAAACAAGTACTTACAACTTGCATCGTGGACAACTCTTTGCTTCATTGAGTACTCTGTTAGTAATTTCACCTGATGTTTTGAAAGAGACTGAGGGTTAAACTAAACCACATAAATCATGAGAAGAATATCTGAAAGGTTGCATTTGACTGTAGTTGTTAAGATGTAAAACTGTCAGTGCATGTATTTTACATAAGAGGTGTTATCAAATGTTTTCAGTGTTGTTTTGGGGCAATTGAAATGCAAACGTAGTAAACTGGGAAGGAGTGTGTGCAAAAGAATGCATGTTTGTACAGCCTATATATATATATATATACCATACAGGTAGGAAGATGTCTCTACAAAAAATGTTTGTTTTTGCACACATGAAGTATCATGAACTTAGATGAACGATAAAGTTGTATAACATACAATGTCACAGAAGCCTCAAGTGTTCGATGCCTGCTGATTATAACTACAAGTGGTGCATGTTTTATGATAAAATACTTTTTTTATTCAGTACAAAATTGATAATAAAGCAGTTATAACTTGTGAAAAAAGCATCTTTAGCTAATTACCATAAATGTTAGTAGCTAAAAGAAAATTTGTTAGCATAAATATGATGCTAAACTTGGTCAAATAAGAAAAAGTTTAACTACTGCTACTCGCTTATTTTATAATTGTTGCTCACATTTTCACCTGTCAAACCACAAAAAAATTACAGAAAACATTAGTAGTGTAAACATCTTATCCACAGACTAGCAGCACAGATAGAATTTACTTTGCAAAAACTGTAAGTTTATCCTTGATTTTCATCTTCACACTTTCACCTGATTTAAAATTTTTATAACTCCAGAGACTACTGTTCATATAGTTTTATCATCATAACCTAGAAGAAGGCTCATGCACTAAATAATATTGGAAGAGACCTATTAAGTAATCCTGTGAAAAAAATGAATTAAAATAGTTATGAATTTTGAAATATTGATAAAAATGAAACCTAATTAATCTGAATGTTTTCAGCTTTTATTTTTAACCCTAATTTACAATGAGTATTTTAAATTTTTGAATATTCTGAATTTAAATTTAAATATTTTTTCTTTTTTTTTATAGTGAATTTGACAGGTGTAATAACATAACTGGTCCTTCCTAAAAAAATCAAGGAACACAAGAGAATTTATTACACCTTTATTAAAGTGGTGTATAAATTACACAAGGAGTCTTAAAATAGTTAGAAAGTTGCATTTATATTTATTAGTGATTCTTTGTGGAAATTTTAAATAAATTTTCTATATAAATATAAAGCTTTATGTTAGTACTGCGTAGCAGTAAAATCTAAACATTACTGCATATCATCATCTTTCTTTTCTTTTAAATACTGTTACAACCATTTGTAGACACTTTAACAGAACTGAACCCCATCATTCAAGGATATTAAGATGAGATATTAAATCTGAAATTGCAATAATTATCAGTGATAAAGTAACAAATAAATTTACCTTTAGTTAACAAAAGTTTTGTGATTCAAAGAAACTAGTGATACATTTACATTTAAAAGAAGATTGCATTAGGAATTAAATTATTTTTGTGATATATACTTATTTCAGGATTTCATGAAGGTTGTTTGATTCTATCTGTGTGTGTGTATATATACATAAGGTTGAAATTATAGATCTCTAAAATTCAGGTTTATTACAAATTGTGTAATTACATTTCTAAAGATATTATTTCTTCTTTACAAAACTTTAGGTAAATTATGTAAAAATATTAGAATGCCAAATTTTCTTCATTAAAGTTCTCTTTTCAACATCAGTATAATTATACACACTTTTTGGTTTCATTACTTTATATTTGTGTGCAAATTTAGTTCAATTTCTCCTTTAATGTCGTATATTAGGAAAAACATTCACAATCAGAGTTCATTCCAATGGTCACCAATTTTAGTGTATACTTGAAAAATTTCTGTCTGTATTTTTGTGAATCAGATTTTACATTTAAAATGTACTACTCAGAAAAATGCAAAAATAAAAATGTATTAAATTGGACTATGGATATGAAGATTCATAGTTTGCATCCTGTTGCTTGAAAATCACACTCCACACTTTGTACCCATGGGTGCACTAAGCGAATGATTACACAGGCCTGCAATGGTTTCATTGTTTTGAAATTTTTACATGTTCTACGGTAATTCTTGTATGCTGAATTGAAAATATCCATTTTTCTTCATCATGTACAGATTTTTCACAAAATGTCATGTATACTTTTACATAAGTGAATCATTTTCATTGAAATTGGGTCACATTTTGTTATGCTTAAAATGTTGACAAATTTCTCTAGACCAATCGCGACTTGAGAGTCTTATTGATCATTCTAGAACCTACAAGAAGCACCGCTAGTATATAAACAGTTAACAGGCCGCATGACATGTCATTTCTAGATAGTGTTTGTTTGTGCGTGCACTTTGAGATTATTTGTTTTTTCTTTTCAGTATTATTTATTCATTGCTATGTCAACAAGAGGTTGAGTAAATGACCCAAACATATTCTGTTATATTTGTGGTAAATTTGTTGTGAAGAAACAAAGGCAAAACATTACAGAATTCATCAAAAAAAGTGTATTACACGTATTTTGGAATAAAACTTGGGGGACCAAGACAAATCATGGGCTCCTCACAAAGTTTGCACCATTTGTGTCGAAGTGTTTAGACATTGCACTAAAGGTAAGAAAAAGTCTTTGCCTTTTGGAATTTCAATGGTCTGGCATGAGCCTAGAAACCATGGAGATGACTGCTATATTTGCTCATGTAACATGCAAGGGTACAACACTCGAAATAAAAATTAAATTTCTTATCCCACCTTCAGTCTGCTATGAGACCTGTTGCTCATGGACCTGATGTACCTGTACCTATTCACTGGAGACTCTTAATACAGTTTCATCTGATTCTGAAGCTGATGTCAATAGAAATGATGATAGGGATCTTTTTCAATCTTAAACGTCTGGTGAACCACAGCTTTCACACAAGGTGAACTTAATGATTTAGTGAGAGATTTGGGCTTTCCAAAGGATTTTTCAGAGATTTTTCAGGTCCAGACTTTGGGCTAAGACCTTACTTTCTCCAAGGACATCATTTTACTGGTACAGAAATTGTGAGAAAGAGTTTGACATCAATGTTCTTCCCTTTTCTTCAGTTTGTTTGTATTTTTGTTAACAAACATAATTATAAAAAATGTTTATTGTGGTAAATGAAATAATAATTTGATGATAAGTAAGTTTTTCTTTCTTCCCGATTTGTAAAACATTCTTACATAATAGAAAAAAATTAATATTATTTTCAAAATCTGCATAGCTGAATTATGGAAAATCCGTTAGTAAAACCAAAACAACTTTTATGAATTTATAACTTTCTAACTTTTATACATTCGCAGGCCTGTGTTATCAAATTCTAATATTCAATTAGTGTAACCAAAGTGCTGTGTATTAACTTTCTTCTCTTTAGCTTACGAGTTCCAACTTGGGACAGCTTATGTTGACAGCCTTTGTGTAGCTTTGTTTTATATATATATATAGGTCATTATGTATGAATGATCATACCACTCTCCAAGATATTCAAATAATTAAACAAACCAAACTTCAAGTTGAGGAAACTGAATAATCTTTGTGTTGCTGAGTTGATATTTACCTCTGCTCAGAGCAAGCTTTTTAGAGTAAAATAAAAATCAATCGGGCAGTCAATAAAGCTAATTAAATACACCTTTCTTATATTTTTACTTATAAAGATTATAGCAAATTGTTTGACCAATACTGTTAATGAAATTAACAATATATAAACAGTATACATTACTTAGGCAATGCAGAGAAATGAGCTATTACTTTGAATTACTATTGTAAAAATACATTTCTTTGGATAATGTAACCTTTATATAACATGTCTGTTTTTTCTACAATTCTAACTCTCCCTTACACTTCTTTTGGCCGATAAAAAGTCAATAATCTGTTACTGTGTAATGTTTGAGGAGAGTAACATCTGTGACAATTCATTAGTGACTTACTATTTGAACCATGTTAAGAAGTAGTAGTAATTTTCCTATAGTATAACCAAAAAGTAATGTTTATAAAGATAGTAAATAGAAAATAATATCTGAACTGTCCACGAAAATATAATAATGTTAAATGTAATACAAAGAAAGCATGCTAAACATAATACTTGGTATGTTTGAAATATTAACACTTACTTTATCTATCCCCTGTTTAACAAACATATAGAGATGGCTAAATTTTCTGTAAAAGCCTAGAAAGAAACTTGATAAGCCTCTATGAAGTAGAAAATTCAATAAAAATATTACTTAGAAAGGAAGGTTGCAACACTTATTAATATGGCAAAGTAATCATAAAAAGAATAAAGAACTAAATTAATGACATATCACACTAAATACATCATTCTTGTATACCAAATATTATCTGTTTATATTAGTTTAAACTAATGAAAGGTAAAATCAGGGGTGATCCATACATTAAGGCAGTTAGTTCACCATTGCACTAAACAATATCCCAAGGATTAAAGGTGTAGATATGAAAGATTTTCAAAGGTTGTGAAACAGTAAAATTTCTAAACCCCTAACACTGTTGAATTTCCCATAGAATTGAATGAATCTTGTGTTTAAAATGTGCAATGAGAAACCTTGACTATGAAAAAATGTAAATGAGATTACAAGTTCTGTTGACTGTTTTATAATGGTGAACAAATTTTATTGCAAATAATAAGTTGAGAGTAATAAACATACTAACTTGTTTGAAATATTTGTATTTGGGAATGGAAAGTTTATAACTTCAAAGTTGAAAGTTTCTGTTTTATTAAAAACTTTAAAATTGAATGTTTGAATGATATTAGGTCGTCAAGAAATTAATATCATTTTTGTTTTGGATGAAAAAACCTGAACAACTTTTATATCAAAACAAAACATTTATTAAATATAATAGTCTTTATTCTTATTGATGATGCTTTTTCATCTTGCAACCAGGTTGTTATTGCCCTGATTAAAGAAATCATTTGGCTTTGAAGCAAAAATATGTCAATGTCTTCTTTAACACCTTCCACATTTGCATACATTTTCCCATTAAGATGGTGTTGCAGCGAACGAAAAAGATGGTGATCTGATGGTGCCATATCTAGATAATATGGTGGGTGGGGGAGAACTTCCCAACCCAACTCTATAATCTTGTGTTGTATCAAACATGCCACTTGTGGATGTGCATTGTCATGGAGAAGAAGAACATCTTTCTGATTGATGAGTGAAGGGTGTTTCT
>NW_013666708.1:50366-62508 GCF_000517525.1 Limulus polyphemus | reverse complement strand
TTATATAGGCTACACCAATGTGACGTTTAGGCGGTTCATTTAACTATTATACGTGATGTATGTTGTTTTTTTGGGGGGGGTAATGAAAGTGTTCCAAAATGCGACATTAATTTCTTGACGATCTAATAATATCCAAATCCAGATATTTATGTTTATTTTTAGTGAAAACCTTTTTTTTCTAGAGTGAAATCTTGTGATTAATTTGTTTGGCTGTGTCAAGAAAATCGTGATTATTCTGTTTAAGAATGTCTATACATCTACAAATGTGATTGATGTGCAAAGCTTTACTATGGTTCTTAGTAAGGTTTATAATGTGTGAAAATTCTAGTCAAATAAATACAATTCTGCAACTTGTGGGCTGAAGTTACTTCCTATTGGAATACGTAGCATCTGTTGGAAGACATGCTGGCAAAATTGCACAAATGTATTATTGAGTAAAAAATATATGCCTGCGAAAATTAATTTAATGTGAATGTTGGTAATTTTTGTGAGTGACACTGTCATAGAAAGTTTTGTTTACTGATGCAGAGTAGTTATAATTTTCTTAAGTTATTAAATGATTGAAATTGTTGGCTTTTTTGTGGCAATAGGATGAGTAGTGTAAAGGTTACTGAAATCAAATGTTTCTGTTATTTTAGCTTTTAATCCTTTCTTTACAGTCAGTGGAATTATTGATAATAATGAAGTTAAATATATTTATTTGAAAATGATTATTACAAGTAAAAGATTTATGACATGTAGCAACTATAATTTCCAAATTCTTGGTTTACAATCTTCAAAATCAAACATAATCAGTCAAGTGATAGAAATATAATAATTTATCATATATCTAAGCTTGTCGCTACCATTTGTTCATACCTTACAGATTTTATTACTATCTCTTCTGTAAATAATTATTCTCAAATGCTTTAAAGAACAATTTTAAGAATTTGAATAAAAGGTAATAAAGAATATATTGACATGTCTAAATGAAAACTTTTTCTAGTTTTATTTTTGTGACTTTAGGGATAGACACCCTTTATCAGGCAGTAATGAACATGTTACAAAGTTTTCATTTAGTCATGCAAGTTTATTCTTTATTATTTTTTATCCAAGTTTTTTTTTCTTGCATTGTTTGAAACAACACTCATTCAATAATTTTATGAACTATATGTTTCAAAACTTTGTGTACTGATTTTACTCATTTCTATATTGTGTGGTTAAACTTATTAGTGAATTTTGTTTTCAGTTACATAACATTTTCTCATTTTACTGAGATTTTTTAATACCTCTGGAGTTTCTTCTTTTAAAACCTCTTTTGTTTTCTTATTTTAGAAGTACCCTCGTGCCCAGCTTGAGGTTTGTGGATGAAAAATAGGGGCATATCCACAAATTCAGGGTAGATATATCTCAATTTTCACTTTGATATTCAATTACGAATGTGCCTGAAAGACCATTTTCCTTTATTTTTAAGTTTAGTCAGTTAAACCATTTGTACTGTTCACTGTATGTTGTTTCATGAAAAATTAAGATTATAAATATAAGATGTAGATTGTACTCTAGACTAGTGACTATCAAACTTTTTTGTTTGTGGACTGCCTAATGTTTTTACTTTGGCAGACCACAATGGCATATATACATTATGTTACCCCTTCTTTTGTAACTTTTACATACAAGAACCACCTGAAGGAAGCCTGTGGACCACAGATTGTGAATAGTTGCCATATATTAAACTGTTGATAGTGTTATTTCAAGTAATTATGTCAGTGTAAACATTTATATACATTTCATTTATCAAGTACCAGAATAAACTTAACACATTCGCTGCTGCATAATAAATTAAATATCATATATAAAAAAAACATTCAAGAAGTGCCAAGTCTGTGTCCCAAACTCGTATGTCACAAGAGAAGTTTGGCTTTGAAACATAATTGTCTGTGACCCATCGGTGTGTCACACGGTCCATAACTAAAGGTCAGTTGTGAGGCACATGGCAGGAAACGTTAATTAAAATTGTAATAGGAGAAAGTACTTGATTAACTCTGTGCTTTTTTCCTCTCTTAATTACAACAGGCCTCTTGATGGAAATTTAAATGTATGGTTCAGCTATTCAGTTCTAAGTTTGATCCTATATTAGTATATCGAATGTAAATGTAAGAAACATTAGTTTTCTAACTGGCTAGCTTTGTAGATAAATGTACAAGATTTCAAGGTTTGTTACAAGAGATTGACATTTGTTAACTTTTGACTTTTAAAATGTGGAAGACTGATATATCTACAACTATTACACAACAACATACTGAAAAGTAAAATTTTTCCAACAAGATAACAGTATATATATATATTTTTCCAGATATTCACGTATACATTGCTTTCTTTGAATTTTAGAATTTTTTCTAAAACTACATGTAACAATGTTCTATTCACTTACACTGGTATCTGCTAGAATACAGATTCTGTAAACATTATGCAGGGAATAAATCAAACATGTACAGTAAAGGAAAAGACAAATACATCTGAAAGTAAATGAATCTTTACACCCAGTGGTATATGTGTTTAGAAGACTAAAATGGCTGGCTTGTAACTTCATATTTACTTGAACTGGCTGCTGGGGTAAGGAGGAGTTGTTTCAAGATGAGATCAGAGCCAATTGACAATAATCAAAATACTTCACCCTTACTCAGGCGAAGCCTGCAGTATTCAAGAAGTTCCTAGGTTACATGATTCAAACAACAGTTTATATACAATGTATATCTTTAAAAGGATTACTACATGTTAAGGACCTTGCGACATCTGATTAATGAACGCATGATTAAAGACATGCAGAAATGGCATGGACCTTTGAAAATAAATTATTTGAATATACCTCAGTATAGATGCATTCTATACTAATTAGGAAAGGATTAAATCAACTGCTATTTCAGCTATGCTGACACTTCATGTTTAATTTATTCTCACTAGTTTTTTTTTCAATTCAAATTATCTTTTTAAGGTTTAATGCAGCAAGTTTTATCTTTCTTTAAAATTCTTTTTTGGAGAACAAAAGAAATGAATTATCTGTGGTATCCTAAGGAAGGGGTACAGTAATTTTATATATGTGTGTGCGCGTTTCGAATTGATTACTATTATGAATTATTTTGTATGATTTAACAAAGTAAGACATTTTCTTTGTGAGTGAAATGTGAACAATGCCAACCTATTATTAGTATCCATTTATGTGTTGAATCAGCTTTGAAATTAGTAACTGATTATATTCATGATTTGAACTGTTAAGATTATTGCTATTAAATAACCATAATATATTTTCACTTTATTTTTGTCCTAATTCAAATTATGAAGCCACTCACTAGTTAATTTAAGGTAGTATATACCCTTTACATAGTGTTATTTAGGTTTTGGCCTTTTTATCAGAAAAAAACATCTTTATACTATGCTTTTTATATGAAAATATATTGAAATAGGTACAAAGACATATTCAAACATGTGTTGTGTAACATTACCACTATGGCTAATTTACATATTATAAAAATAAAGGAATACAAAAGAAATGTCTTGTTCCTGATAACTTCTACAAACATGACTGAATGTTATGTTTTTTCTTTTTGTCTGTCTGGTTAAAACACAATTTTTATTTTTTTTTAGGCTCTTCACTGTTTTACGTAATGCTGATAAATATCACGCACACACAGGTCATTCATCATTGCACTTACTATTCAGTTTCTTTTTATAATAAAATTACCATAGATGTAGAATAAATTTATAACTGAATGAAATTATGCATTTGACTTACTGCTAAGAACTGTTTAACATTAGATACTAGCTTAATAGATGTGATGCTATATACATTGGATGTACATAATTACCTGGATTTTATTACATTTAATTTACAGATAGGGTGATAAACTGTAATAATTGTAGAATTATAATTTTGAACCTTTAGCATTTGTGAAGAGTGATCGCCCCCATAAGTTCCCAGGCCTGAAGATTAAGTACGTACGTGGTGCAGACCCAGTGATCAAGATGTTTGATGGAGCTGGACATGTACAGGAGGAGCTGAGTATCCAGAAATGGGATACTGATACTGTAGAAGAATTCCTTAGAGGACATCTGGAGTAATATGACAATTGAAGTTTTCATCTAGCTTACTTTTCTAAATGATTTTCAGATATAACAACTTCAAATAGTATGTAAAAAGAATTCATGTTTCTAAGTTTTAATAATTCATACTTGGGGAAGGTTATTTAGTTTATGTCAACACTGCTGCTTTATTACTCCTGCACTTGTATGATTTTTCTCCAGAAAGTAATTATATTTACATATATGCTGTGTCACATAGCTTAAGTAGCTCAATAAATATTAAAATTTACCAAAGTGAAGTGACAATTTTGTTTACTTAATCAGTAGCTTTAACACAGTTGTGTTTAGTTACCAGTTAAAGGTTAGACTTTATTAGGATGCTACTTTTTTTGGATAATACATTCTTCTATAATTATAGTTCAGACTTGATTTGCAGAAATGTAGTATTTGCTACATTCTAAAATCATTATACTTATTGTTCTTCTGGTTTTTCTTTAATAATGATTTAAAATAATAAAATAATCAAAGCAGAGTATTGTGCACAACTGTCATCATTATGTAACCAAGCTGAACAGTTCAACTGATGACATCTTGGCAAAAAACCAAAGGAACTTGGAGTGCTAAGGTTGATGAAAAGAATTGTTCTGTGTACTATGATGTTTGTATGTGTTATTCTTGACATAAAGTTAAATAAATACCCTGTTATCATAGTGCAGTGTGCAGAAATCTTTACTACTAAGTTTATATATATACATTTCCACTAACACACAGTAAATATCGCACAAACTCCTAAGCACCATTTTGAACCTTAAGACTGATCATTATTTCATTTAATGGTTTACAGGCTAAATAACACTGGAAAGTGTTTCCTACAAATGTAGTAGAAAAATAGACATCCTTAAAATATGCTAGCAGCATTCATAATTATATTTTTGAACAGAAAGCTTAGACTAGTAACATACAGGCTAAATATTTTTCACAGAATACATTCATAGACCAAGAAATGATATACCTGATAAAATACAAGTGTACATTATATTTTTAAGCTGATAAAAGCTACAGTTATTTGTAATTCAGAATGCACATTTTAGCTTTAATCTTCAATATTACTGTAACCCTGCACGTTTCATTATGTTGACAACAACATTTTACTGTTATTGAGTATAGGTATGTTTGTTTTTTCAAATGGGGGTGACGTGCTTTTACTTTCCCTAATTTGAAAATACTAATTATATTTTGAGCATTCCTCTGATAAACATTTTAATACATATAAAAACCATAGGAAAAGTCCAGAGATACAAAGTTCAAATAAAATGGAATTAGTTAGTTTTTTTGCAGCATTATCTAGTTGAAAATTATTCTGTATAGAAATAGCACAAGTTCAACGATTTTATAGTTTACAAAAAAGGGGGAGCCTCCTACAAATAATTTCTTCCCATTTTTGAAATAAGTTGTTTTTTAAAACAAATCCTACAGAATATGGCTAAAGAATAAGCACTGTAAAAAATTTATCTACTTTGCCCTATATGACATACTTAGCTAAAAGACCATTCATAATTTTAAGAACTTAAGTTGAAAAGGAAAAATTGACTTATATAGAAATTGCACATTTAAGCAAATGAAATTTTTATTTTACTTCTGTAACATCCTCTAAATGCACCCAAAGTAAAAATGCATTTCCTGTAGCAAAATAAAGTGCATAGTTTATGAAAAACCGACTTAAAGGCACATGAACTTAGTACCAAGCTGAATGAAAAGCCATGAAAAAACATAAAAATTGAAAAACAAGTTTTCAGATAAATCCCAAAATGAGAACCTTAGACTGATCATTATTTTTTGTGGTTTACAGCTTTTAAAACTTTTCTAACAAAAACAAGCTGTTTAATACTGTAAAAAAAAATGCTTATTGAATGTTTCAGGCAGAAATATTGAAACATAAAATAAGGAATAAATATTAAAACTGATCACCAAAAGGCCTGGATGTAATGTTAAAATACTGTTTTGATTGGTGGTATTTGGAATCCAGTAAAAGCCAGATGAATAAAACTAATATCATCCAAGTAGTTAACTGGCTATATAATGCTGGTTAATAATTTTTTCTTTTGTATTTAAAAAGCTAACTCCTGCCAATAAAGTACTGTACATACAAAATTGATGGATAAAATTTGAACCAGTTTTTTTATATACCTTTTCATACAATATATGCAAGTAAAAACTTTAAAAATCTTATAAGAATAGACGTCAATCAGTATTTCAACTATTTTAAAAAACTCTTAATATTCAAAGTATATCTTGAAACAACAGTCTGAAAGAAATTGTTACTCAACTTCATTGGATATGTGATGATTAAAATTTAACTAAATTCTTAAATTACTGTGAATACCAAAACAATTATCTGGAAATTTATTAAAAGTGGTGTTAAGGATGTTTAAACTGCTATATAGTAATAGTACATGCTAACCGAAACATTCCCACTACAAATATATTCCATATAAAAACTATTACAAAATTTCATATTTTAGAATTTCACTTCACAATAACAAGTAGAATGAATTTTTTCTTTTAACTGACATCAAGTTCAACAAATTAATTCCTGCAACTTAATAAACTTCTTATTTACAGATAACACTTTTCATATACATGGTGGCTACATCCACAAATTCAGATAAATGCTTTTAAAATCCAGATTTGTTTATTAATAATACATATCATAAAACATTCTCTTATTCATTCATTTATTTAAAATATTATATTTTCACCCTAAAAATAGCCTATTCCAAGCTCCAAATCATTGGAGTAATGCAATAACCATACTTAAACTTGATGTTACTTTTATAGCCATAACCTATTTTCACAATAAATTCAAACATCAATGTACTGTACAGTCTAATAAAGGAGATAATAGTAATCTATTGCACAAATGTTGAATTAGCAAGAACCCCTCCCTCTTAAGTTTAGAAAAGTGGTATTTTCCCCTCCAAAAGATCTGTTTTTATCATTTTGAAATTTCTGTATCACTTATGATTTAATCAAAAAAAGTTTTAAAGAAATTTGACAGTTTTTTTGTATGTGTTTTAAATATATGTTTGGTACTCTTCAGTAACATTGTTCACAGAAATAAAATGTACAGCTTGCAAGCAAATTATGCTTGAATTATTCAGACTGTTCTTCTGCAACAGCAGTCTTCTGGTAGCTTTAACCCAACAAACCATTTTCTTCATCCAGGGGAGAGGCAGCTTTTTTTGAAACAAAGGTAGTAAACTCATTAGTTTGAGCATCCAGAAATTCAACAGTGTTAAGGAATGTCCTTCCATTGAATCCTCCAACAGCATACAAATGATTTCCAACAACACAGATTCCAACATTGGCTCGACAGGTCGTCAGGTTTGGCCCAGAACTCCATGCATTAGTCTGTGGATCATAGATTTCTACACTTGAAAGTGAACGAACACCATCGTGACCTCCTACAGCATATAGCTTACCTACCACACAAACAAAAACAGGTCGTTATCCCAAACATTTCATTCATATTATAAAAATAAATATTTAACATTCATTATTTAAAAAATCAAAAATTTTTTAAACCATACCATTACAGACAGATACTCCACAACCTCGACGTGCTGTGTGCATTGAAGTAACAAAAGACCACGAGTTAGTAGAAGGGTCATATTTCTCCACAGAGTTAATGCAGCTCCAGGAGTCACAACCACCAACAGCATACACTTCTCCATTCATAGCTCCAACTCCAGCTTGGTATCGACCTAACTTATTCAAGTGATTGTCATTTAGTTTCTGAAACTTCATAAATTAATATCAGGATAATTTTTAGTGCTAAAAATACATGGCATTGTTTCAACAATCATAACTACAGTATTAGTTTTATAATAGGCACTAATTTTTCCTCCATACAACTGAACTTTAAAATGTCAAATAGGTATCAAATTTTATGTAGTTCCATATTTACACATGGATTACACCAATTAGCATTTCACAAAAAGCTGGTTAAAATCATGCTGGTATTACAGTAGTGGGCAGTGTTTTTGTAAGTTAGAATTTGAATGGTTTTTTAAAATCTGGTTTTTAAGTGTCTAAGCCTTTTTAAGATTCTTCTACTTGTATATTAACTCTTCTCATACTGAGTAAGTCAGTGTGACTGGCACAAGTGTCATCATAACTAAACAAATAAACTAAAACACAATTCTATTTGAACAGATTACTCATTTTAGGAAAAATTTAAAAATAGGGTTTTCATTAATTAGATATAAATACCAGAAACATATAATATCATTGTTTATACATAAACCACTTAAGTTTCAGTTTCCCCATTATAGTAATTCTTAAAGTACACTGTAAAAAACTCATCCAATCACAATTTAGTGTAAACGAAGGGAATCAACAACAAGAAAAAAGAGTATTGGCTAGAATATCGGCTACATTTCACGATAATGAGTACAAGAAAAAAAAGCAGCATTACAAAGTTTTGATAAAAATTAGCTGGAAATAAATAACAAAACAGAAAATTGAAAGTTTTTAGTAGCAAGTTTAGAATTTAGAAAATAACCTGTTTTTTATTATTAACAAGTTGGAAACTTCAAGTAGATGGAACTTTTAAAACTTTTTTTTTTTGTAACACACCGAATGCACTAAACTATTTTGCACGACTTCATAGAAATCATAATATTATTTATCACATACCAACTGACAGAGGTGCAACATTCATCCACAACTGAGTTTTAGGATCATAAACTTCACAGTGAGTCAAGCCTCTCTGTCCATTCCAGCCACCAATTACAAATATGTTCCCATTTAAGCAACAAACACCTGAAAGAAAACACCAAGTACGAAATACTGCTCCATTTATACAAACGATTGACTAAAAATTCCACCTAAACATTTCATGAGAGAATAATTTCACCAATTTCTGCAGAAAGGAAAAATATAAAATTAAACAAAGTGCATCATAGATTTGCTATTACAGTACTTTTACTGACCTACTTTCTCCATTTTGTTGATACACTCAAAAATAGTTTTAAGCAACACCAACCTAAAATTATATATAAAAAAGAATGTATCTACTAATGTGAAAAAAGCCGACTGCTTATAAAAAAAATCTCCACTTGAAAATAGTACTTTTCATGATCACCAAAGACAAGCCAATAAAATAAACCTATGATTTTTTTCATTTAAAACTGTTACTTCATGTACAGGTGCTACTTTGAAAGACATGGAAAAATGTAGAAAATATTTATATTTAAACTATTGTGAATCAGACAAATATCAATATTAGCAGGAAAGAATATGAATTAAAAATAAAATTCTACTCTGATGTGTTTCAAGAATATTTTAGTTTCTGTCTATTCCACATCTTAAATAATTACATACAGATGGTATATATTATGCCTCATGTACATATTCTGAACAATGTACACAAAATCTTGCTTGCTGGAACATTTTAATAAATTGATAAATTCAGAAATCAAAACAACATACAAAAGAACATCATTTCTAGTTGCAAATCAATCACCAGCAGTAACAAATTTTTAGAAACTAATGAAAGAAAAAATACCAAATGGTCAAATGACATTAATACCATAAAACCTTCCAACCTGTATTAAGCCAACAGTACCAGAGCATACAGAATATACATATCTCAAATGTTATGACTAAAGAGAAACTACATCATTTTATCAGTTGGGTACTTTCAGACACATAGCTACAATTTTTACTTTGTATCCATGTGACAAAAGAACTCTGTTTTTATTTTAAAAACCTGAAAATCTGAGGATATATAAAATACACGAATTATCAGCCACAATAACATACAACTTTTCCACCTCACAATAAATACAAACTACATCACAGACCAAGGATTAATTAAGGGCTTCAACAATAACAAATGAATTTCTCTGTGCTGTTGAAATCAAACATCAATTTGCAGAACATTTATTGGTTGATGACATCCTGGCCAAAACTTAGACTTAAATTTTGGAAGACAGATGATCAGGAAATAGTTGTTTTCAGGTCAAGACTTCTGTACATACCTCAAATGTTGTGATACCTAAAACATCAGAGTGGAAGAAATACCTTCTCTGTATCAATTAATTGTTTTTCATATTTCTTCAATTAAAAAGAAATGTGCAGAAGTACCAAAACATACTAAATAACTGTTTGCATTTCACATAATGGAAAAATGTTAATAAACTAACAAACCGAAGTTACTACTACTTGCTTTAAATGAATGCTACAAAAATGGGGAACAACTGTAAATTTATGATCATGCTTTCTTAAAACCAAAAATTGTATTACAGTACAAAAAAGTATACAAACTAGCAACATTATTGAAGATTTTAAGTGTACTATTGTCAATTCTAAACTGACAAAAATATTAATATAGAAATGAAGTTTTATTCACAGTTCGCTCACATAAAATAACTATTAAAAATATTAACCCATTTTGCATTTCATACAGCTTACTTTCTAACTTCTTAATAAAACTTTTCAGGTTGGAAATAAACAAATATTGTAGTTTTGAAAATACTTATCTTCTTTTTCATGCTTTAACTTACTGAGTTACCTCAATCATGCAATATTCTCACTTCTTTTACCTTTCATCCTAACTGTGAAGTGATACAAGTCTGTAATTAACTTTTCTTTTTATTATACAGTTTTCAATAGAATCTTTAACAGCAAAGCTTTTTTAAAATGACCCTATATAGTAGACATGCTCACATCCTGATATCTCATATTTAACATTTCTTCAAAATTGTTTTGTAGAGATATAAACATTTCATAGAATTAATTTTTCTAAATTTTTAAAACCAATCTGTCAAACTTTGTGGGAACAATCTCTAGAAAATTGTCATGTTTATATATTCCAAAGAAAAGTAGATTTCCATTCCATTCAAGTTACTCTCATGTGAACTTGTAAGTTTATGACTTGGTTTGCTGCTTTTTTGTGTGTAATCCAGCTGCATTAGTTACAATAGGAATTTCAGAATGCTTCTTAAAAATCATGTTAAGTTAACTGTGTGCACACCAAGAGGAAATAGAGTTTCCTCTATTTTATAAGAAAAAATGTTACATGGCATTATAAGATATTACCTACCACAATTAGACCTACAAATACTCATTGATGGATAAAGTTTCCAACCAGCAGTAGCAGTGCTGTAAACTTCGACAGAGTTCAATTCCTTGGTTCCATCTGATCCACCAATGGCATATACTTCATTGTCTAAAACTGTGATGTCAAACCTGCCACGGGGTACTTTCATAGACTCAAGTTTGGACCACCTGTTCGTAAAAGGGTCATAAAGCTCAACAGTTCGTAAGCACTCCCCTCTGTCATATCCACCTGTAATTAGATAATAAAAACTTCACACCCTAGAGCACATGTAATATAATTAACCTTTTTTCCATTTTGAGCATTTTTGTCAAGCCAAATGTTGATCTGTCAAAACACCTAACATCTACTATAAAATACAGTTTACAATCTATGTTAATACACCAGTTTTCATGCATAAATTCAATTGTATTGGTGAAAAGGATAATTGAATATGTAACTGATATACTTGATATCTGTGAGTAAAATGAGAAAATGAATATGCTACAGCAAGTTGGATCAATTGGGTAGACAGTGTAAATCATTCTAGATACATGTAACATTGTTTGTTAATTATTAAACTCCTCACATATCACTAGTGTTTTGTATTAGTATTAGGAAACACTTTTTAAAACGTAATTTTTAAAATAACTTTATCAACACATCACTTAGGAAATTATATTATTAAATATAAGGATTTATTTAGGAAAACAACAGGATTTAAAGCACACAGAAATAAAAAATTACATTTAATTATGATACTGAACATGTGGTCAAAACGTTCAAAGAAAAAGTGAGTGACTGTTCTTTCACCCAGGAGTGTTTCATAGTGAATATAAATACCCGTGTGTGTGTGTGTGTGTGTGTGTGTGTGTGTGTGTGTGTGTGTGTGTGTGCGTGCGTGCGTGCGTGCGTGCGTGATCGTGTCGTGTCGTCGTCGTACGTCGTGTCGTGTGTGTGTGTGTGTGTGTATAGTAGTTTATA
>NW_013666708.1:33186-49430 GCF_000517525.1 Limulus polyphemus | reverse complement strand
ATTTCAGGTGTCTAATATTCTGTTTAATGTGTGAGGTAGCACTGGCTACAGATTTCTTAATTCTTACTTACCACACACTAAAAGTTTCCCTTGAAAGTCGGCTGTCCCAACAGCACAGCGTCCTGAGATCATAGGAGGGATCAGAGCATAATTATTAGCCTTCTCTACAGATTCAGGCTGTGATATTGCTGGACTACTACCAGATGGTGTGTTCAGTCTTTGGTTGACAGACAAAACTTCTAGTTTTCCAGATACCACTATCAGTGCTAATATTGTGTTTTCTATTCCAAAAGAAGAAATATGAAAAGTACTTAAAGCTATGAAATATACACATAAATATTTTGTACTACTGAAATGATCTTCAATGGCCATAACAATCAGAAATATAAAAATGGTTGAGGGGGTGGAAACTGGGGAACATCTGGGTGCAAGTGATCATTGTTCTATTAGGTTTGACGTGCTGCTACCCAGAATAATGATATTTTTGTTACAAATTTCAAAAAAGCAAATTTTGAAGGGATGTGACTAGAATTATCTGCAGCTAAGTTATTTGGAGACACTGATCAAATGTGGAAAATTGTAAATATTCAAGCTAAACATATTCCTTACAGAAAGAAATGGGTGGCTGCAAGTAATAATAATAATAATAATAAAAAAAAAAGGTTGGCTCACAAAGAGATTTGTGTAGGTTCACTAAAAATCATCACCTAAAAGATTTAGAATGACATAAATTCTAACATAAATTCTATGCTGTTGAGATATGACTCATGTTTTTTTTTTAAATAACAAATATAATAAAAAAATTTATTTTATAAAGACAATTAGGGATTGATATGTAAGCAATCTAGCTAGCTATGGTTATATAGAGAGTGTTAATGTTACAAAAAGTATTGAAACAAGAAAGTCAAAACTACAAAAACTGAGTTACTTAACATTTTATCTCTACTTTGGCAAATCATTGTAATTATGTTAGTTTGAATCTACTATTACTTAATAATAAAAATCAGCTCAATCACTTCTAATTATTAGTGAATCCTTTGTATTTGGAAACATAATTTCTGTTATATTCGATGACGAGGAACCCACTTTGAGACTAATAATGGCTGGAGACGGCTTAAATGGGTAATGAAGAAAAACTTTAATATAAGTTTATATGATAAATTCTGTTATATGATAAGAAAATGGTCTTTTATTGGGAAAATTTTTTTTCAATGTGAAGATTATTTATTTGTGTATAAACTACTTATGAGGTGAAGTGAGCACAATACATTTATGTAAGGTTAATTAGGCTAGTGAAAAAACCACAGTAATCAGAACAAACTGTCAGAAGTCTGATATCAAACTTGGCAGTTTATTCCGTTTACTGAGGTTTTTTTTCACTAATTGCTAAACATGATATTGTGTTATTTTTTTATGACAATTAATCTAATGTTATGCAGAGTCTGAAAAGAAGTTGACTTATAATAAATAAATGGATCTCACCATGCATACAAATTATGATTTTGGCAAGTCTATTCCAATGTTTGGTGCTTAACAAACAATGGTAGCTTGGAATGAAATAAAAAAAAAGCAAGTTGTTATAAGAGACTGTGTAATATTCAAGTGTATGTTATATATTTTATTTTCTTTAATGTATATGTATGCACTGAAAAAATAAAGAGGTGTTTAAATCTCATGAATATGTGTAATACGTTTTATTTTCCTGTTTGAGTAACTTTCAAGACTTAACATTATCAACACCTACTTATAAAAAAAAAGTCTACCCATGATGTTTACTAAACAGTAAAATGATTCACAAATGGTTAACAAAAATCTTACTCCCTGCAGCTGTTGTGGCTACTATTCTCCAATCTCGTTCCTCATCATCGGACAATGAGGACAGTGAAGAACACGAGTCAGACTTTGTGTACAAGAACTGACGTGGTTTATGGAATGTATTCTGAGCAGAACTTTTCCTATTCATTTTGCTAGGAACAGAAATACGCTGAGACAACTTCTTGTAGTCTTGGATCAAGTCAGAATCTATAAAGTCACCACTTTCAATGTCATTGCAATCATGTAAAGTCCCATCTGAGTTCAAGTATAACATGTGTACCTAGGTAAAAATTAAACAAAAAAAAAAACACATTGAAAACATCTGATAATTAAACAAATACTACACATAATTAGAGGACAAATTGATTTTAATGATGGTTCATTATTATACAAAATATTGTGAACGTACAGCATAACTTCTTAGGAATGTTGAATTAAAAAAAATATTTTGATTAGATTTGAACAATCCACAAACTGTTTACAAAACATATTCTAGCAAAACAGAAAAGAGGATCAACTTAGATAAAATTCACAAGGAACTGAACAAAATTAAAGCTCTAAGCATGACAAATCCAGAAACCCCCTCAGAAAAAAAAAAAAAATATAAATTATAATTAGTTTTATCACATTGTACATTTTAAGACATTTTTCACTCTTTTACAATTTAAATAATTATATAATACAACTAGTTTATATTAAAATATAAGCAGCTTATCTTAGAAAAATAATCCATTTAATATTTCACTATTTATTGGTTAATCAGTGGTAATATGGTTGTGTCCATTTTAAGCTTAAATAATCAATTATTACCTCTGCCACCTTAGAGATTGTTTTCACCCATGTGTGTGTTTGTCAGCAAGGTTTCTCGAAAATGGCTAAATGGATTTGGACAATAATTGGTATAAATTTGGACAGTGACTCAACTTAGAAGTGAATAGTTTTTAGAAGGTCAAGGTCATGAAAATCCAAAAAATCCCTATCTGTTAACACGAGGACCAATTTTCACATTATTTTTGTTCTATAACTTAGTAAAAAATGATTGGGTTCTGATGAAACTTGGTGGACATATGTAGAGTATTATTCCTCATTTTCCTACCAAAAATGGTCAGTGTCCATTGATAGTAATGGACATTCATACACATTTTTGTATTTTTTGAGGGTTGAATATGATCAAAGCCACGTGGCGGAGGTATGCTCTACTGAGTGCCCATTTAGTTAAATATAGCAAATGTTAGAATTATCAAAATATACAGAAAGCTAACAATGTAGAATTAGTTATGTGGAAAATATTAACTTGAAAGGTATGGAAGATCTACAAGTACACAAGAGCTATTTTGAGTTAAAGTTGAGGTGGTACTTGAATTTCTAATTACTCAGGCCTGCAATAGTTTTATTGTCTTAAAATTTTTACATGTTGGACAGTAATTCCTGTACGCTGAATCCAAAAATTATATCCATTTTTCTCCATCATGTACGGATTATTCCCAAAACGTCATAATGCAATACATAAAAGAAAGACCGCAACACATAGTTTTGAGACTAAAAATATAGATTTCACAAGAAAAATCAGGAGGAATGCAGATGCACATTCATTTAACATCAATGTACTTCCATTTTCTTCAGTTTGTTTGTATTTTTGTTAACAAACATAATAATAAAAATGTTCATTGTAGTAAATGAAATAATAATTTGATCTAAGTAAGAGTTTTTTCCTCTTGTAAAAAATCCTTACGTGATAGACAAAAATGAATATTATTTTCGAAATCTGTGTAGCTGAATTATGAAAAATCTGTTATTAAAACCAAGACAACTTTTATGAAGTGTAAATTTGCAGGCTTGTATAATTTAAACTGCACATTACTACTTCAGGTTTTACTTTAACTTAAAATTTCACCTACAACAAATAATGTCTTGTTTCTCAATTACTTTTCTAATATGTTGCTTTAAAGAAACAAATTATTAAAACTTCGGTGAATGTTGACATTATCTGAACAAATACATTGTAGGCAGAAAGTTGTCAACATGATAAAGAAGGTGCTCCCTCAGTTAGGCCAAATGGTTGTTTAATAATATTTGTATAAGAATGGCAAGTCAGAACAATTCAGAAAGGTAAGCTTCTGAAATGAACAATTAGCCAAATTTTTGTACTGATTTCTAGAACCCATTATCACTATTTAAATCACGTGAAAAGGTCATAATTAAAACTGCTATAAGTTATTTAAACAACATATTTCAAAAGATACACCTCAAATATTTTGATTTTCATACCTTATCAGTAGCAAGACCAATATTCAAATCATCTTCATCAAAATATTTTCTTATCCAATCTAACACCATTTCGCAGAGATGTTTCTGATTAGTTGCTTGCATTTCTTCACTACTATTTTGCAACTGTTCAACCTGAATGTGAGGAAGGCATAGAAACACTTTTTTCTGAATAATGTCATCTATATTTTGTCTGATATAATTGTCCACAGCTGAAATAAGTTCGGGATCAGAGTCTGGAGACAGGCCAGGAATGGAACGGACATCTACAAATTTAACTTTTCATTATCAAAGTTTCAAGTACTTAATATTTGAAAATTTATAACAATAATTGATGTAATCCTGATCAAAGAATATTTTTTACAGCATAATTAAAGAACCATTTGTGTAGTATTTATCATTACGAGTTCTGTTGAAATATCAGATGTGCTTAGTCAAATCATATACAAAAAAAATGCAATACTTTAAAACATATGGAGTCTTTGTCAAGATGGCCAAACATCTCGATATACTTGAAGCTTTGTATTGAGTGTGGGTCTTTGTACTTTTCTTTTGCAGTCAGTCTCAATAAAAGTTTAACCTAACTTCTGGTAGGGGGTATTAATAATACTCTACTGAATGTTTATTCATTTCAAATATTCAATTAATAACACAAAATATTAGCATGCATAAAGAATACAATGTCCTACACAATAACTATAATTTAACTGGCTTTCTAACTTAGCTGCAAGTTACTTGATTGAGGTGAAATCTGTGATAGCAACTTTGGATCTGTAGACCTAATAATTCAAATACTGTTGTGAGAATGAGCTAGTCTATTAGATAATTCAGTAAACTGAAACCTTTTTCTATTCAAGTAATGTGTTTGCAAATGTAGAGATTTATTGACATTTTGTGAATGACAGTATGTAATAGGAAGGCATGTCATGTGGGGTTGATTTTCAGGTTTATACCTCTGAAAATCAAGATTATTGAAGGCTATAAAATTATATCATGTCTTTGCACTAAAACTCATAAGCTGAAATAGAAGGTGGAATGAATATCTATATTGAGTAACTTGGAGTAAAAAAGTGTCAAGATATAGAGAAGGTTAAGAAATTAATAAAATATGTACTTTTGAAATCAAGAAAAGAAAGTTTGATTTCCTAACTATGATTTGCTGCCAAGTTTATTAACATACATTGATAATAAAGTAGTTTAATAAAATGTTGAGCTCTATAAAAAGGTCATAACATGCACAGTTTTACCCACCTGTATCCAAAGAGTTTATTAACTAGCTACAGATAACCTAAACGTATTAAAAACTCACCTATACAGTTGTCTGGCGAGAGATTTTTTATTAGAAATCCACGACATTGTTTAGCTGCAGAAGTCATCTTCAATTTAGTAGCTGCTACATAAGCTTGTTTGACTTTGTCAGCTGGCACCTCAAATCTACAGAAAATATTTTAATTTCTCAAATATGATGATCCCATAGCAGTACAATATGTAATTTAACCTAAATAGCTTTCCCACTATTATAACTACAATAATTATGATAGAAACCAGGACACAAGCAGTTATAAGACATATGAAGAGTATCATTCAAACATTTACCTTCCATAAATTTATGTACAAATATTTAACAAATATTATCAGATTTCAAACATAAAAACACTTCCATATCAGACTGCACAAGTTAACTGGTAATCATAATAATAATAAGAAGACCCCCCTCCCAAAGACAAATAATCAAATTAGGCAAAAAAAAGAAGAAAAAAAAGGACAAGCAACTTAGTTTTTCAATTTGTTAATATTTAACCCTAATATTAGCTGGGAGTCGATCATATAGAAATTTGCAGCATTTTGGTCATTGCAATACTCAGTAAATGACAAGAAGCACTAAAATTGACTTTATCTTAATTTAATATTAGAAATTTCACACAATACAATTTTTGTGCTCATCGATTCATCTCTTGCAGAGAAATATTCATTTGAAAATAAGTTTTTCTTCTTTTGTGTCAAAATTGTGGTAAAGACCCACTGCCTTTTTCAAAGTAATTTAACCATAGAACACCAATTTTCAGTAAAAATAAAAAGTCTATATACAGTGGGATATTATCTGAAAGTCTAATTATCCTAGTGTCAGTAGCAAGAACTGTGTGAAGTTTTCATGAAACACAAACATTGTGAGAAATGTAGTTAGAGTGGTCTTCCTGTTGAAGAGAGGTCATCCATAAACATTACAATCCAAACAAAAAAGGAGAATAAAACTGTAAAACAGAGAGAAGAAATCAGTGGTTTTATAGACTTGGATATGATTGATCAGACTTCAACCAGCAAGTCATAATAGTTGAAAAACATTTTTAGTTTCAACTAAAGAGTGTAGTGTATCCTAGTAAGATCTAACCTTAAGTTATGCAAAGTTTTATATAAGAAATTTATCTAAGACTTTTTTTCAAGGTTGCCACCAAAACATGGGAATTTCTATATGAATAACCCATGGTGACAATAATAATAAAATGTACAAACAAGCAAAAAAAACAAATAACAAGTGAAGTTTCAAATCTTACACCAAAATATATTCCATAATCAAATTTCTTTAGATATTCAGACAGTAATTACTGTCTTGAGCAATAACATCTTATAAATAAATAATTAAAAAAAAACTAGTTTATTTAGTTTAACAGACTACTACCATATGTTCTATATCATAATTTCAGCATTTGTGCATAAAGCTTATAATCTACTAAATTCTTACTTGAAGTTAGGACCAAGATTGTTGGTTTTAGTTATAAAAAATAAAGAGACGTTGCAAAATTAGTCCCTATTCATAGAAAAGTCTAATGCATATCTACAAGATAGGAATGACATATATCTTAACAACAACAACAACAACATACCCTTATGCCATTAACAAGAACAAATTAAAGAATAATGTAGTTACATAAGCTTTCCAACCACTTGTTCCCACATCTATGAAATTCAGTTGTTTAGTTCATGCAAATACTACAAAAATAATGCGTAAGTGTCACAGTATCTTGCTACCAACATGCAGTAACCAAGTGAAATATTAAAACTGACTGACTGATTGGTTGTTTGTTAAGCTTCACTTGAGGCTGTTTTAGGGCTATATGTGCAAGCCATCCCTAATTTTGAAGTTATAAAATATGAAGGGAAGGCAGCTAGTCAACACCACACACACACCATCAACTCTTGGGGTACTCTTTACCAATGAATAGTGAGATTGACTGTCACAGTATAACATCACCATGGTTGTGAAGAAAGTAAATTTGGTGATGGGCTTCGATCTCATGACCCGCAGATGGTGAGTCAAGCACACTAACTACAAGGTCAAAAACTGATTAAGCCCCTGCTGAATAACTTACATAGGCATAAATGCTCTTATAAAATGATTTATACATTATCATAAAACAGATATATTTGACAATAAATTAATAATGCACTCAAAACTCAGTTTAAATGTTTCAAACTTGATGTAAAAATTTTAATAAAACTGGATGTTGTCATTTTTTTTTAATGATAATAAAACAAGTAAACTGCAGCTTGTAATACTTCTGCATAACTGTAGTTATATGTGAAATGATGCAAGTCTACCTAACAGAACACTTTGTATCAAAAATACAATGAACATATCCCATTTAATTGGTATTAAGTACATATATTTTTGCTTCAGCATTTAATTACCTTAATATAATGTATACAATTAAAATACTATTTTCAAACAAGGGAGGCTTATGTAGCAGACTTATTATGTGAACCTATTAGTTATTTTGAATCTATATCATCTTTACTTACAGCTAAATTTAAATTTTTGGATAAGTCTTAATTTTCCATAGTATGAGTTTTAAACTTCAAAATTTATAAACATAATTATCATCTGCTGTGATATCTATTTTATTTCCATGTGGTTGATATATCAAATTGGAAAATTATTAATGAAAAGTAAATCTATGTCTCAGAATCATTACCTAGAGGAATAAGAGCAATGTTTTATTAAACAGGTTACATGGGTTTTAACACAAATCTTTTACAATTAAATTCTTAAAGAGAAAGTAAACATAACAGCATCTTAATTATTTTATTATGTCAAATTAACTGTCCAATTCCCATTTAAAAAGTTTAGAGTAGAAAACAAAAAAATAGATATTCTGAAATCAATCAAAAATTGGATTACATGGGTCATTATCCATCCAACTTGAAGAATGTAAACTCGTTTTGTATAACAGTTTCTAACTTACATTGATCACATTATGAAGTATTTTGAAGCCTGTAAAATGATGAAAAATTAAAGACAAATTTAGTGGTTAAACAAAAAATATTTAATTGTCATTATTGAAAATACAGTTTTAGTATTTTATAATCTCTCAATGCTTAAATTAAATCACGTTCAATAAAACTAAACCTGCTTACATTTTATAGTTTAGTTGACTGCTATCTGAACTTAAATATTTTTGGTCTTTTGAACATGTCCCCTGTAGCTAAGTGGTAGTTTTTAAGTCTGAAGGTTTATAATGCTACAAACTGGTTTTTGATACCCATGAAGGGCATAACACAGATAACCCACTGTGTAGCTTTACACTTAGCAACAAACAAACATCTTTTGTATAACAGATGTTAGAAGTATCTAATATTTAATTATAAAGAAGAAACTTCTGAAGAAGTCAAATTGTGTTAATGAGTTACTGACTTTCTTTTGTTCTTTCATCATACTTATAAAAAAAAAACGATATTGAAAAAGAAAACTATATGCCTTACAAAATATAAAAGAAGCCTAATATTTTAATTTTGAAACCCAACACAGATAACTTGTAATTTTAAGCAAAGTTAGATAACTAAAATTGAGAAATCCTTAAATGATTGTTTTCCATATATTCAGAAGCAGCCTTACCTTACAAAAAAGTTTAAGAAACATATTCCTAACATTTGAAACTAAGATTGTCATTACTGAGGATGTTTCCTATTGTCATAACAGCAGATTCACGTGCAAATTACTTAAAAGCAGATTAAGTCTTAAAAAATAGCATAACAGAATTAGTTATTACTTTACTATCACAAGCTCAGTGAACATTACTCTAAGTCATACTCTTATAGATCAATGATTATCAACTGTAAACTGAACTCTAATACACAATGCATTACAAAAAATAATGAACTGAATTATTGCCTCAAGCTTTCTATGTAGTTTCAACCTGTTATTTACAATGCTGCACTGAGTTTGTTTCACAAAGAAATCACTACATTGTTATTTTAATAGCCACTACTTAGTTCTTGCACAAACCTAGCTGTGTAAGCATACTCCACAAGCTTTTCAAAAGCATCAATATCAAAGCTACCATTGGTCTTAATCTGACAAACGTGGCCACCATTACGGTCAGCAGCAAAAAGCTCAAACAGATAAGGACTTGCACTGGCCAAGACAGCACGATGAGCATGTATTTCACGAATATCTTGGGCTGTTCCAACCTGGTTTTGTGGAAATTAAAATAAAAACATTTATCAGTATCTAAAAATATTTTATTGTTAAATGAAACAGCAATGTTAATAACTGCAAATACAGCTTTCAAGTGAATAATATGAATAAATTCAAAAGGCAAAGATCAACTCCAAATGCTTTTTTGTGTGTGTGATGCATTTTCTTTTGTTATTGAGAAGCATAACAACTCAGTTTTTTTTGAGAGGTGATTCAATAAAGTCAAATATCCTTACATTTTAAAATAAATAAGGCTGATGTCAATGTTTGTATTTAAAAAAAAACCTACTATCACATTAGACCTACTCATAAAAAACATTATTAAGTATCAATCACTTTAAAGATAGATTTCAGAAAAGTAATACAAGTCTTCAATCCAAACGTATATATTACTTTAACAACTGCCACATTGACAGTAATTTGTTTTGATTACTTCCAGTCATATATTTAATGTAGGTTTTGGTTGAATTTTAATTTTGATTGCAAAATGTTATAAGGTATATTTTATTTTCTATATGCACAAAATATTCTACTCATCTTTTTCTCTTTCCTAATTTTTATTTTTTTGACATTCTGTCTGCACATACATTATCACAGTAACTGCTGGAGCTTATAAATTGTCTACACATCATAATACAAGTGAAACTGATTATCTTTCACTGAGTGAGCATCATTTTTACCAATAATTGTATTCATTTCAAGTACAAAAAAAGTTATTCAAATAGAACAGAGAGAGAGAAACTGCACAACTTAATAAAAAAAAAGCTTTAAAATTAATCTAGTTAAAATATTTTTGGAAATAATTTTGCCCTGAGGGGTCATTACATGCAGTGTAGTTTTACTTTAATGTTGCTTAAAGTTTCATACATTATAATTATATTAGTAGAAAACACTTAATATCAAAAACTGAATGCAAGTTTTCATTATTAATATTGAGAGCAGATAGCATCATATATTTATGGTCGAAACAAAAAAGTTGTGGTTATGTATGTTTTTTCACTTAAAAACACAGCATCAGATATTTATATCTGTAACTATGTAACTCTTGACAATAAATATTAATATTTTTAGTTTGTATGTGTAGCAGAGAGGGTCATCACAAATGCAGTGTCCATTACTAAATCCTGAATTTTCTCTCAAAAGATGCTAGTGATCAATACTGAAAAAGCAAAAAATAAATAAAATAGATGATTTCTAAAGCAGTATCCATTAGAAATGTTTCAATATTTTTTAGAGGTATATAGTTTTCTGACTACATTTATATTAAGATTTTTTTTTACAACTAGAATTTTTTTTAATACTGTATGGTAAAAATATAAATATTTCTAACATCTGATTGAAATAAAAAATATATGAAAATGTGGTTCAAAAATTATGATTTTATAGCATTATAATCAAAATTGCTTACTAGTAGTTTGTATGTTGGGTAAACTTTATTACCACTGTGAAATCGTTACTAAATGATTTAGAAGGACTCAAGTTTAAATTTCAATAACATTGGATTGTCACAATGTTATTTATATCACAATGGACCTAACTTCTTGTAGTGTGTAGCTAAATAATAGTATGTGACTTTCATTTAAATTAGTTATCACAGCATTGCATAACTCCCCCTAAAAAAACAAAAGTTTATAAAGTGGTAGTAATAACTTCAATCTTAATTTCTTCAGAAACTGGACAGATTGATAACTAGAAGCAAAGATAAAAAAAAGATGGAAACAATAAATAGGTTTAGTATGTTTTGGGTAAGTGTTGATTTTATCTCAAGCCACATATATTAATTTTATAGATAACAGTAAGTATTTCTAATTGAACAATTAAAAGTACTAAACTCCTATATGTGAAATCAGGGTGTCATATATTTTATTAAGCCTTGTATAATCAGATGTATAAATACATTTAAGAAGCGATACTTTAGTTTATATAAGTAAGATATCAAAATGTGGTATTATCTTCCATACTTCCATCATGCCTAGCCATCAAGTTTCCTTGATCTCACTTCTACTGATTACTGGTTTTGGGGTTAACCAAACATACTGATCTATTGTGCTAGCCCAGCAAACATTCCTCAACTTAAGGATGCTATTGTAACAAGGTCTAAGCAATTCCTGCAAAAATGTTACATGCTGCATACCATTGTCAGGATTTGTTATAGTGGTTCTCCCTAGTGACATTTCCAAACACCAATGGAATGTTTATTGAATTTCAAGCAAAGGTACTCGCAAGTTATCTTCCCTAGCCACCCTTCATTTGGAAGTGATAGTTTAGAGGGAAATCAGCTAGTCTACACCAATAATGCCAACTCTTGGGTTACTCTTTACTGATGAATAATGAGATTGACCATCACATTATAATGCCCCTATGGCTGAAAGGTGAATATGTTCAGTGATGGGATTTGATCACATAACCTTCAGATTGTGAGTCAAGCATCCTAATGACCAGACCATGTCAAGCATTCCCCACTGGAATGCACCTCTCAGGATTCTTCATGCATGTACACAATGTTTTACCCATAGATTGCACTGTTTGTCTTACAAAATGTTTCAAGTACCCATACTGACTTCATAAGCACTGTTTACAAGCTAAAATATTAAACTGCATACATTTTAGCCATTTTACTTTAAGAATTTGCTAAAATCAATTTACATCAAATTTTATTTGAGAAGTTTAGCAAAAAATGAAAGAGTTGTGGTTGACAAGTGATCATATTAATTCATCAATGCCTTTCCACAAGACAACTATAAATAACACTGGCTATAAAAAACCCACTGAAATAAAGCTCTTAATGCATATAGTCCTGACCTACTATAGTATAACTTCCATCTCTTTTGGTTTTCTTGAGACCAATCTGCAACTGATGTTTTTAAAGCAGCCGTACTCTACCAGATTCATAACACCACACATAAAGCTTACCTAACTGGTATAAAGAAGCTCAAAAAACAATATGTCACACTAATTGGGGAGTACATTGAAAAGTGATACCTAGTTGCCTTTATCTTTATCACCACTGGTGGTTATTTGTTAGTTGTGATATAATATGATTAGCATACAGGAAATTAATTCTGTTTATTTCTGAACCTCCTTGTAATTTATCACTTCATGTAAAAATTGTTTTTAATATCAACCTTAAATAGGTTACCTGCAAGATAACATCACAGAATTGCTTATTTTTCCGCAGCTTATTGAGATTCAGCAGTGTTTGGTTAATGTAGTTACTGTCTTCAAAGACAAAACTCTCTGCAGGTCTAGGTTTGGACTGTATTTTGTTATTCATTGTTGCTACTACTGTCAAAAAAATTGAAGAGTTCAGGCTTCCTTTTAAATTATCAACATCAGATCCAACACATCTAAAAGATGAAAAAACATTATTTAGAAGCAATTAGAAAGAAAATGAACAGGCTTTAAAATATGTTTTGCATTTTCAACTGTTAACTCAGAGAATTTTAGGAACTAAATTTATTATCCAATGTTTATATACTACATTGTAGTACAAGATGTAGTTCTCTGAAAGGAGGGGAAAACTCTAGAAAACTTTCTATATTTGTTGATTTGATAGTCACATGAGCAGTAATAAAGTTATTACTGCTTGTGTGACTATAAAATCGACAAATTTATGTATTTACAAAGCTGAACTGAATTGGTGCGAATTCAATTAAAAATATTTTTTTTTGAGATTTTGCTTTATTATTTGACCTATATCTGAAACAAATCTTTTAAGTCTGAAACTTCTATTAAATATTGCTATTTCCTGAAACACATGTACCAACAGTACTTGCTAGTGTTTAAAAATTCTAGCCTTTCTCTAAATATTTAATCAGGTTTAAAATGATATCTAGTGCCAACATAAATATAACAAAATGTTTTTTTATCACTATAACAATACTAACACACTCTTGACAGTCTAATATATCAAATTTAATCAAATTATATTTTTTAATGATTTTGTACATCAAACCCATATTTTACATTTTTGTTAAGCTACTTAAATAATTTTTAATACTTTCTCAGAAAGTGTAAAATTGTTATATTTTATTTTCTACCTTGATCCATACATATCATGAACTACATTGCTCACTTTATTTGTACTTAGAATACAAAACTTATCATGAAGCTGTACAAAAATATGAGGTGCCCTCACATCACAACTTTCTAACTAACATTTTTAGATTATGCTGGTTAGTTAGCACAGGCAAAACATTAATTCAAATATAAAGCACCATACAGAGATAGTCACTTGCATAAGAAGAACATTACTTACATTGTTAGTTATATATATGTAAAAAGCCATTTCTCATACCATATTTCATAAGACATATTTACGTAAAAAGCTATTTTTACTCTAGGTTCTACAGATAATAACATGCAAAAATGACATTCATGATGTTAGGAAAACATGTAGGTTCACAAGAATCAATTTAAGACACAAATACAAAACCCTTTAGTTATAACCTGAGTAGTTTTGAAATGTGGACCTTTCTTCCTCAGGAACAAACGGATGAAGAAAAGTCTACCTTTCAAAAGCACTTGGGTTATAGTATTTTGTATTTTATTTAAGAATGACAAATGTTATTTTTCAATACAATCTGGCCTACTAAAGCTGCTACAGTGAAAACAGACTGAACAATTCAGAGAAGCACTGAATAATAAAAACTGAATTGAAAAAAAACAATGGATTCAACAGGAGAACCTTCATATTCCCAGCAAGTATTCACAATCTTGTCTATGCATTCATTAAAATTGAATATGAACTGTTAAATAAAAGGGATGATCAAGTCACTTATTTTCTTCAAATGCTATAAAAACAAGCAACACCATAAATAACAAGTAATATATAGCCAATTACCATTTTACAATTAGAACACAAAAAAGAACAAGATCATCTCTCACCCACAAAGGCAATAAACAAAGATATCAAAAACAAAATAAATGTAGTCCTTCCTATTGCATGTACCTATTTACCAAAAGTTAATTCCTATTAACATGATCACATACACCACTTCATCAGGAAAGTCATTCCAGAACTTTATAACAACCCAAAGTATAATTCTGTTAAAAAACAAGTAGGACTGTTCTTCTAAAACTTAGACCCATTACATTAAGAAATTCAGGTTCAGATTTTTAAGATATTCATTCTATCAATCAAACAGACCAGCTACAGAAAGATACAAGAAAATGTCTAACATTTCTGAAGATCTAAATCTAGTTACCTTTACTTTTTCTATGTTGCATGTTCCAGAAAAAGCAAGTGTAAAAATCCAAGCCTCTCCTGGTACTTTTGTTTTAATCACACATCATTCAGTTAACATGTCTCAACACTTTTTCCAATGAGTTGATATCTCTCCTGTATATATATAAAAAAGATTATGCAATGTATTTCTTACAAAATAACTATTCAAGTTAGATTTGCATTAAAACAATGTATATCTTAATATGTTATCTTTGATATTTTAGATTAATAAATAAAACTGCCATGATAGAAAAGAAAAAAAACAAAACAAAACAAGATGTATCTATATAAATATAATAGTACTGTCTCTTGCATGTCCATGTAACTACTTCGTAGGGTGTTGATAGATCTTCACTAAAGTTGGTGTGGAGGTTAATTGGATCAATGGGGAGATACATACAAATATTCAGTTTTGCATTTTGCAGTTTTTATGGGCGTTTTTTACCACTACCTCACCTCCTGTGGATGGATCTTCACCAAATTTGATAGGGAGGTCATTGGATTCATGAGGGGGATACATAAAAAAATTTCAGTTTTGCCTTTGTGGTTTTTATGAGCATTTTTATGTTATTTACAACTATTTCGTCCCATTTTTGTGTTTTGCAGTTTTTATGGGCGTTTTTAATTCTTTACAATTACATATAAGAGAAGCAACTTTTCATGTCCTAAGATAACCTTTCATTAATCATTAATTTACATAATTAACATCCCTTCGGGGACCGGTGCTCCAGCTAGTTTAGAAATAAGTAAATTTCTAGCATGTAGTTAATTTGGTTTTAGAGCCTAAAATTGTTTTGTGTTTCTACCAAAATTGTGTGGTTAAAACCTCGGCAATGAAAAATTATTTTAGTTAATTTAAGGTTTTCCTGATGTCTACGTAGTAGCGTAATTTCACACTTATCAAAGAGTAAGTCGATTAACTTACCATATTCTGTTACTGAATTCAACTCCTTTCCAGTAATCTCAGATTCACTTGTAGTAGTAACATCCTATCACTTAATGAAGCAGTGTGAAAGATTCTTTAAAACATCACTGATTACATGGTTTAAACTGTGTCTGTGTGTGCGTCGCAAAATACATACCATAGTAATTTCTCGTTAATCGTCTTCCGTCCACCAAACTATATTGCATTACAAATAAAACCACGACCTCGGGCAACATTTCGTAAACAAATTTTCCAGTTTCCAAAAACGAAAATCATTGTATCTAGTTTACTTTTCAGTTTGGATTCGTCATGCGTAACACTTGTACAGAAATTGAGGAAATACCGGATGCACTTTCTCGGAGATGTAATACCGCACGTAGTCTGTGTGACTCAGAGATTTGTTGTTAATACCGAAAGCAGCAGCAATTTAATAAGTATCGACTATCTATCTGTATTGGTATATCTCGTTTTATTTTGAAAAACTTAATTATAATATTGTTGCGTCATCGAGATCACGTGACAATTCTCACGCTCTCTTG
>NW_013666708.1:29268-32222 GCF_000517525.1 Limulus polyphemus | reverse complement strand
TCTTATAAACTAACCCAATTGTTACATATTGAATTATATTTCTTTTTTTTATATTTAACCATTAGCTAGCTCTAATTCAATGTATTTATTTCCGAAGTAAACAAATATCAACATTATTATTTTTCTTCTGTTTACATCTTTAATAATCTTAGTCTAAACTTTATGTCACATAGAACAAAGCAAAGGTATATTTTAAGGCTTTTGAACCTCCACAGATGGGTTACAGTTACGTGCTTATTTTGGTATGAGACCACTTTTCAAATAAGACTCAGGGTTCCGCATTATTTAACTGTATTTACATACTCATCTTATCTAGCAAGATGGTAGTTTCCCAAGAATGTCATTAAGAACAATCTTAAAACTAGTTATTTTTTCATATAGTTAAACAGATCAACTTACTAACCAAACATTTTCAGGTCTGATTATTAATTGCTAGCATCAACAATTAACTACACCTTAGAAGTGTAATGTGGTAAAAATTAAGAAAACAACTTTGTTCATATTTCTAACAATCATTATCATTGGTACCAATAACACTTCAGATGCAGATGTAGTAGTGTACACTGTATAATATAACGAAATGATAAAATTTGTTAAAGTGGGCGTTATAATTTACAAAAATTTGTGTCAATCGCTTGGCCTTTTTCTTGTTTTTTTTTTTTTCTTTTCTGGAATGTGATACTTCACAGCTGAATCAAGTTTTTACGGTAATTTCTAAATTACTAAACTGTATCTATGTTTTAACGTTTTCAATTAATTTCTCCTTTTTGTTTTACTTTTCAAATTGGACTTTATCTTTAATCCAAACTGGAAGCTAAGTTGAAACTGTGGGCAACGAACATATATAAAAATATATACTGAAACAGCTCCAAAGTAAAAGTAAAAATCAGTTGAAAGAGCTGCTCACATGGTGTTTCAATACCAAACTGATAAAACATTCACACACCTTGGGGCGTTAATCCCTGTTTATTGGCAGAAATAACACAACGCGTTAAGATAAACATGGTTATCAAACTCTGAAAACTCGTGATGTACAATGGTTTAGCAATAGTATTTTCCGCTTTTAGAACACAACTTCAATCATATTTGTCTCCCCCACCCTAACAGGGATAAAGTTTAAATAAATTCAGACAGCCCAAAATAATTTTGCTTGAAAACAGTTTCAGGCCCTTATCAATCTGCATCCTATTTTCACATGTGAAGGTAGACAGGTACGTACAATACATACAACATTGTAGAGAACGTGCTGAGATGTTTCCAATTCAACTATAATCATCGCACGAACAATGTAACTTTTTAAATTGAAGTAATTATTAGAAACATGCATCATGATCCCCAAATTGTGAAAAACACAGATACAGAAAGAACTCAGTTTGTGACACGTTTTTATTACGTATTTCTGTTTGTTGAATTTTACGCAAGACTACTCGAGAGTTCCTACTCGAGGACTATCTGCGCTAGCCGTCCCTAATTTTGATTGTTTGTTTGTTTGTAATTAAGCACAAAGTTACACAATGGTCTATCTGTGCTCTGCCCACCACGGGTATCGAAACGCGGTTTCTAGCGTTGTAAGTCCGCAGACATACTGCTGTGCCACTGGGAGGCCCTAATTTTGAAGTAATAGACTGGAGGGAAGACAGCTAGTTAAGACCACCCACCATCAATCTTACCAGTAAAAAGTGGGATTAATCGTAACATCATAACTCCCCCAAGATTGAAAGGGTGAGCATGTTCGGGGCCGGGATCCGAACCCGTGACCCTGAGATATATGCAATTCTGTCTAGACACAATGAAGTTGTCATGCGTTACTTTGTTTAGCAAAAAGTTTATAATATTAAGTATTTTCCAGAAGCACACAAATGGCTAGTTCTGATTTTCATACCTTTATGAAACTCGATCAAGTTATCGCTGGAATATGCTAACACGTCTACGCGATATTTTGCTATCAATATGATTTGTATTATGTGCTATGACCGGCTCCGAAAAATTTGCCAAGCATTGTCTTAATCAAGATTTTCTACTCATACCCAGGATCGTATACCGTAAAACCACGTGAAAATATGTTCCTCCTAGCCAACCATAATATTATTTTTTTAATAATTATAAACTGCGAACTAGGGAATTTAAAATTGCACAATAAGTAATTAATAGCTTACAGTAAGTAATGAACTGTACAACCAAGAGCGCAACCAGGTTTTTTTTATATTTTAAATAAGGGGTCTCACTTTCGATCCACCAAATTTTAAGTGATAAATGTTTTCCGTTTTTATTTTAATGGTTACCGAGCGAATAAAGTAGTTCAGCTTAATGATCAGTATTCAACTATTTAAATACGACTTTTGGGTAAGAAGAGGACTCAAACCTCCCCCCCCCCACCTCCCCCCCTATGTTGCTCCCATGTAGGCCTTGTGGTTAGTTCTCATTTAAAAGATAAAACTTATAAAATCTATTCACACAATACTATAATTTGTATGAAGCCGATACATTTAATCCATTGTTCCAAGCCTTATAAACTATCGTATGCTAACTTTGAACGTTCATTCTATACGTATTCCAAGCCTTATAAACTATCGTATGCTAACTTTGAACGTTCATTCTATACGTATTCCAAGCCTTATAAACTATCGTATGTTAACTCTGAACGTTCATTCTATACGTATTCCAAGCCTTATAAACTATTGTATGTTAACTCTGTACGTTCATTCTATACGTATTCCAAGCCTTATAAACTATTGTATGTTAACTCTGTACGTTCATTCTATACGTATTCCAAGCCTTATAAACTATTGTATGTTAACTCTGAACGTTCATTCTATACGTATTCCAAGCCTTATAAACTATTGTATCTTAACTCTGAATGTTCATTCTATACGTATTCCAAGCCTTATAAACTATTGTATTAATAATGGCTGGAGACGGCTTAAATGGGTAATGAAGAAAAACTTTAATATAAG
>NW_013666708.1:27599-28681 GCF_000517525.1 Limulus polyphemus | reverse complement strand
CGTGTATTGCAAAGTTGTATTCAGAAAGAATAAACCAGTTTTATTTAATAAAGGACTTGCGTCGCTAAAGTTTCGGAACGAAATTTACGGAAAATTAACTAACGACCGGAGGCGTAACAGTATGTTAAGTTTGATTGTTCATTATATATGTATTCTAAAGCCATGTTCATGCGATAACCTTCCCTTGTCCTAAGAATCTCCAAGAGGTTGCACACAAAAATATTTTATTTCTTATGTTGTTGATAAAGTATATTGGTAACTTTTTAGAAATTACAATAATACCGAGAAGATTAATATCTAATGTACAACAGATAATATTGCAGTGAGGGAAAAACATACACTAATCTTATCATACACGTAATTGCACAATTTCTTAATATTTGTTACTAGTCGCAACCCGCAGTAGTTTCAGTCCTGCGCTTGAATTTTCCTTATTCTATCATTTTCACTCACACCCTCTCGCTCCAGATACCCTTTACTGCGCATGACACAAAGTTTAGTGTCTTACATTCAAAATTTTATTGAACTACTTTTTGTTTATGTTATACCAATTAGAACAGCGTAAAATCTTAGCTAATAATCCATATTTTAAGAGTATACAAGTTTTATGTTCTTAATTATGCATGGAAATATATTAAAAAACCCTGGTTTTCCACTAGTGTGACCCACGTGACACATTGTCTTAGCATGTCATTATCCCTATTTTATCCACCCCCTCGAAAATGTACGAAATTAAACGTAAAATACTTTCCATAAAATCATTATTGCTCAAACAACCAATAATTTTGATAGACTGCAATTTTGTTTGGTTACAGAGATATCAAAGAGAAAACCAGACTCCTCCTGCCACACCCTCTCTTTCACAATTCTTGATAGTTCTCTCTTACGTTTCATTATATATTACCTATAACCAATAGAAAGTCAAGGTTTACATCTATCAAATAATGTATTGTATAACGTTGTGTTCCGAACTGATAATCGTCAATTTCACTCAGGGTGGCAACGTCGTTCCCGTGGGAAAGTTAAGGACTAGCTTGAATGAATTAATGGCTCTTGTTGCATAGTTAGAAAGCCAAGAAAAT
>NW_013666708.1:21665-27252 GCF_000517525.1 Limulus polyphemus | reverse complement strand
GGTAAAAAAAAAAAAAGGTAAGTACTTTATTTCTTGTTTTTTATATTTATTCTTTATTTATTATTCTAAGTTATTTAAGACTACATTAGGTAAAATAAGTAATAATAATAATATAATTAAAATGGTTAACGAGGCACGCATGCGAGCAGCTCCTGGGTAATGTAATTCGATAGCGTAACGTGAGCTGCACGTTCCCCGAGTGATTTACAACTTATAATGGTTAGGCACTGTTCAAAGGGCAATAAAAAATAAAATTTAATTATAAATAGATTTTATAATGTTATGAACTTAGAGCTACTTAGGATAAACGAAAGTAGTTTCATGTTACACTTGGATGTCGTTCTAGAAAGAAAGAAAAACGTTAATTTAGGTTTATTCCGACTTTTTTTGGTAGTTACGAGGTCGGTCGAATTGACCGATCCCGTTTTGAGATAGGGTAGAGAAAGTAACAGATAAAGAATAAAGATTTCGTGAAAAAAAACGTTTGAAATGCATTTAAGTTTTAGGAATTACACAAAGAAAATTTGAGATGAAATGTATTTTTAATTTTAACATAAATTACTTTGCATACGGACTATTCAAAACAAATACTCAATATATTCATGGACAAATTTTTATTTTATTAGAAATACTTCACTGAAAAATATGACTTTTGTATGTGAAAGACTTGTATTTGTAATATTAACTGAAAGACTGCCAAATTTCGTGAAGGTATACCCAATATATTGAGAGTTAAGTATTAATTTATAAAGACTTTAAACAAGTATAAAAGGTCACGTGACTCGGTCAAATTGACCGACCCCATGTCGAGTTTTCTTGCAGGCATTATGAGTTAGATGGATAAATCCTGGTCTGTTTGAAAAACATTTTAAGCGTCAGACAAACAAACTCACGTAGACGTAACTTTATTTAATAAAACTACATGTAAAGTAAACAATAAAGTATAGTAATGATATTTATAACAGTATACAGAGTATGATACAGTTTTACGAGCTAAAACAAAGAACTCACAAAAACGAAGAGTAAACCGGTACCAAAGAAAAAAGTCGCTACAAGGTGTTATAGCAGTCTATGAAAAGAACGGATGCTAAATAATTGCAAAGTAGAGTAAACTTAAATTTGTAATGAAGGCAAACTTAGCTGATTATGTAGAAACTCTGAATGCGTGTTCACAAAGTGATAAGCATATGATTTTGAATGAACTGCGCATGCGTATTTTAGACCTAAATAAACCGAGAAAGTCCTCAAAAGTTGTATCTAGCGTAATATGAATTTGTTTTAGGAAATTACGCGCGAGTTAAGTACTGTTTATGGGAAATACTTTGCAAATAAAAAACAAACAAACTAAAGTTGAAATCGAAGCCAGTCGTCACGTGATCAACATTTTGCTATCGAGTATGGTACTCGCTGCATTGAAAAAACTGACTAAACAAAAAAACAGGCAAGATTATTTTGAAGTGAAATACCAGACTCCTCGGACAAAGGCTTTTCTAACGATGTGAAATCTGTAGCGTTTGATGGAGAAAGGTGCGAGAACAGTTCCAGACAGACAAACGCAAGTGTGTTATTTATATAGACAAGCACGTGGAAGTGCTTTTCTGTTCTATCATACAATTAACCCTATCTCTATGAGAATACCTGACTGGCTTTCAATTGAAATCATTATTTTTTTCAATTACAGTAACTGCAAGCACCACATGTAGGAAAAGAAAACCTAAAACGGACTCCATCCCCCAAAAATGGTCACTTCAACTATACCGAACAGAATATGCCATTTAACACCAAAGTTAGAATGACCAAATAGAGGAAGATGATGCGCGAAAAACAACAACTTTGGTCTACAACAAATTTGATTACTTAACACACCAATGTAAGAAACTCGAGCGAATATAAAATACTATACTTTTACACAGAACGCAGGTCAGCTCTGTGGTAGAGCTTTAAATTTTGGAGCTAGCGAATGTGGTTCAAATTCGCGCGATGCCACAAAATATTCCCCGCACTCTTAGCTATAGATGAATGTTTGAAGTTAAGTACAAAGCTACACTATGGGCTATCTGTTCTCTACCCACCATAGGTATCGAAACCCAGTTTCTAGCGTTGTAATTCCGCGGACATACTGCTGTGCCACTGGCGGGGGCCTCTTAGCTATGAACGAGTTATAAGAGTGACAATCATTCCCTCTGCGTAGATGATGGGTGGTAGGATGTTGTGGTAGCTTTCTAATAAATAGAAAAAAAAAAGTCTTGTTATCCCCATAAATGTTCTTTGATAGATTGTTTAGGCAGAGTATTCATGATGAAACTTTGTAGAATGGACGGCAACTGTTTGTGTATCCATAAATATATTGAATGAAAACAAGAGAGATAAAAGCCTTGCTCAAACATTTTGGTTTATAATATTATCGTGATTTTCTGGTTTCATTAGAATACCGGTATCATAGGTAATCGTACTCTTCTTCCTTTATTAACTTACCGATATTTAATTTGCAATTTTCAGAATGTTCAAAGCTTTTAGAACTTTTAGTTATTTGTTTCATGTACGTTTTAGAGTGACTGAAGAGTGGGACTACCTACGTAACCGTATCTTAGTGATACAATACATATAACCAAAAACATATGAGCAAGTCAGTTTTTGTTTCTAACTATAAACTGGAGCTCAAGTAAATAGCTCACTAGCTGAAGATACAAAACTGTGGGCTAAAATAAGATAAAATCGGAGAATCAACTCCAAAATTTCTGTTGTGGATTATTTTTTTACCACTACCTCAATCACTATGTTAGAACGTTATGGCGATTATCATACTGAAAAAAGAAGAAATCAGTTAAGTCATCATCACAAATTGGAATATTACGATACCTCTAATACCTAACATTCGTGCTTAAAATATCAGAAATATGCCATCATATATATATCACTGTGTGTATTTTCTGTATATTGACTCTACACAGATCTTTTGAGTGAAGCCATACAACATCGTAATTAGAAAATACAAATAAATAGGAAACCCCACAACTCACAGAGATCGCGAAGCCGGTCGTAATAATAATTCAATTATATAAAACTGTTGATTGGCCAGATTTCAGTTGCACGTGATTTGAGATTTAGCCCACCAACATACAGGCAGACAAGTTTGACTTTGGAAATTTGACTTATGTGTGCCCAGGTATAAATGCAGATCGATACCTTTCAGGTGCCGATTCCAGTATATGACTTATCATTGAGCTATTGGTATACTATACCACTAGAGGACATGTAACATTTTCTACCAATAATATTGTTCATATAACTTATTATTGGCAAGTGCCTTGTGAAATACGTTCATTTGTGTTGACGTTGTGGCATTGTATATGATTTATATTTTCAGAAGAGCTAAAATAATTTCAAACTGCGTCCAAATTCTTTTACTTTTGTCATATTGTATGTTCAATCCTTAAACTATTTTATGGTATATATATATATATATATATATTATTTTTTTTTTTCTCATCAGCTTACTATTTAAAACATTCTCTTTTTTCTTCTTTCTTTGTGAGTATGTTATTTACTTGTTTATGCAGGATCGCCTGTTCTGTGTGTGGATATTGACCCTATATTTGAAATATACGATGTGCCCGATTTCATTAAAATTCACTAAAAGAAAATATTACAAATACTATTTCAAATATATATTACACCACAAACCGTAAAACACTCGCAATCACTGAAATCACTGGATTTTTTTTTTATTTGCCGTTAAACGACGTAGGTTTCAAAGCTGTGTACAACCTATGGTTTGCTAAAACCTTCCCAGACTTAATTATCTTTTGCCGTGAAAAAAGCTTAAGTCAAAACGTGAAAAATAGGCACTGTTTTATTCCAAAATTTCTAGCCCTATTTCTAATATAAAAATAATACACACGCAAACAGAGCTTTTTGTTTCGTTGTTTTGAACGGCCTAGCATGGTCAAGTGTTTAAGGGCGCTCGACTCGCAATCTGCTCGCTCTTTCAGTCGTGGGGCATTATAATGTGACGGTAAATCCCACTATTCGTTGGTGATGACTAGCTGCCTTCCTTCTAGCCTTTCACTTCTAAATTAGGGACGGCCGGCGCATACAGTTCTCGTAGCTATGCGCGAAAGTCAAACCAAACCTTCATTTAAAAACAAACAAGAACCTAATTACCCAGAAAAAAGGAAAAATGAAGTTCTTCACATAAGAATTATAATAAAAGGCCTCGTAACAACAGTACTCTTAACAGTTATTGATAATTTACCTGTAAAACAAAACATAACGTGTATAGAACAATACGAATAGGTCTTAATTATAACGTTCAGATCAAAAGGTTTAGCTCTATACGCTAGGCCTACAACATCTAGAAAGTTCTAAGGATGTGACAGTGCTCTAGTACATTCGAAACTAATTATAAAAACTAGTAGAAACATCGCCCTACGGGCGGCTCTTTCTGTACGGTATTCATACCTCATTGACTTTTTTTTATAGCAAAAGTGAATATTTTCTAAAAAATACTTTTTGTGTGTGTGGGGAGGGGGGGGGGAAGATACTGCACGGGAAGAGTGTTCTGATTTATATATTAAATGTGGTACCCTTTATTGAAAAAATAAGTTTTGTTAAGAATTCCATTTTTTGCAAATTACATCAATAAAGATATAATCAAACCCTCACGTACAGTCCTAGTGCAAGTCGTGTTCTTGTTGTGAGGAGAGAGCTTATTCAAAATTGTGTTGTGTGATAAAGAAATAGTTGTTGCACATATGTAGTTATTTTTCTAATTGTCTGAATCTTTAATATTCAAAGTGCGAAATATTTTTATGAATTTGTTTGTTGTGCCATTCAATAGATGGCGCCACATAATCTATATTATTTCGGTCACATACATAGATACACGCTACGTCCATATAGTAAGATGAGATAGTTTTGAAGTGTGAAGAGTTTTTCGAGATGGAGAGTTGAATCAGTCAGTGTTTTCATGAAGTATTTGGAACTTCGTTTGGTATAGCACTTGCAGTCATTTTGTACAAGAAAGTTTGTGTTTTACCTTATTCAAGATTATTTGTAAAATAGGCCTACAACAAATTACACCAGTATACAAGTGATCAAGCTGATATACACGTTAAAGCAGTAAATAAACTCATTCCTTATAGTTTACGTGAAATGGACTTTGAATTATTTTTATCAGACAATTTAAAAGAACCCGCAAACGAAAGAATAATGTCACTTGGTTCCAGAAGTGATATATTATTTGGTGAAAATAGAGCTTAGAATATACTTGAGCTTTAACTGTATATATGCAGAGAAAAATCAGAAAACGTGGAATCAAAATCTTCCATTGTTACTAATGAATTATTGTACAATAGTACATGAAGCTAACAACACACTGATGTTTAAAGGTAGAGAATTCAAAGTGCTATTGGACTTTCTGTACTTTCATCCAGAGACCAGTCATTCAGAAGAGTCTTACTTAGGATATGAAGAGAGAAATTAAGGAACACCAATTATATAATACATGGCTTTACCAGTGGTGGGATTCAAATATTTTAACAACGGGTTCTCTCACTAGCAGCATGTAAAAATATTAGATATTAAA
>NW_013666708.1:13518-20878 GCF_000517525.1 Limulus polyphemus | reverse complement strand
TTTAATATCTAATATTTTTACATGCTGCTAGTGAGAGAACCTGTTGTTAAAATATTTGAATCCCACCACTGGGCTTTACCCGAGAGAGACATAAACCAGCTAGTGATAAAATGAAAAATTATTATGATGTCAATACTGATGAGCTCGGAATTCCCAGAGGTGACATATGTTTATAGAATCTCCAATGCAAGAAAGGACAAATCCAAAGTTAAGCTGGTGCTGAAAGAGGCCATATTGTTTGCTATAAAAGATCAATGACATGGTTTACGGAATCCAGAAGAACAGATGATCCAAGCCAAAGGTCGGCTTTAGACATACGTCAGTAAGAATAAAGGCAACTATGTAACTCCAGAAAAGAACTTGTCAGTGGAAATTGAACCTGCCGAGGAGTTTGGAGTTCCTGATGAAACAACTTCCAGAGGTTCATCAAAGTTGGAGCCACCAGTGAGTTCATCTGACCATCAATCCAGGAAAAACTCCCCCAGCAACAAGATAACCAGTAACAAGGAATCACCCCATTCATATACCATGGGCCTTGGAAAAGAAAACCACTAAGAATATTTGAAGAATAGAAAATTTAGTGTTGTCTTATTTTTGCACTAGGATTGTTCAGGAAACTTTCCAATTCAGGATAGAGCAGCATTGTAAGCTATATTTTAATGTTCTGATTCAAATGCTGGCTAGAGGGAGCTGTGGGTTTACATACACACCTGCATATATGTAATCATGCATGTTCACAAACACACGTACATATAAAACTGGAAACCATGTGAAAGTAAAAATGCAGTGTAAAAAAAAATGTAAAAATAAAATGAAGTCAGCATATACATTAACTTTGTTTATAACGTTTAATAGAAATACGTGCGTGGGTTGCAATCCATTCAAAACTGAAGCTAAGAAACCTGCTATACCCGAAGTTCCTTTTACTACACATAAACAATCAGTTGATGACGATGTCTCTCTTATCACTAGAATAGAGACTGTGATTGATAAATTGGCAAGACAAGTTTGATTACATTGTTTACAACTGTACCAGCGCTATTTGGCTACAACAACACTAAATACAAGTTTCTGCATGGATTGTCACAGTAGTACAATTTTAATTCAAGCATTCATTTCCTTAAATTGAATAATATAAATGTGATTTACTTAGGTTTGGATTAGCTGACTACCCAGTAAAAGTTTCCTTTTTTTAATAGTTGTACCAAGGCATAAATCTTGTGATTTTTTCTTATTTCTAGTGATACGCCTAATATTTAGAGAACAACTATGACTTGTGCAGTACTACTTAAAATGTTGCATTACACTGTCACGTGATCGTAATAAATGCAGTCGTTATAAGACATATATTACAGGATGTAGCCTTTGATAAGGCAGTTTTATTCGTTTGTTTTTTTCTAACCCTTGATTTTAGTATCAGTACAGCTTCTATTGTACCAAGCTCGGGACTTGACAAGGGCCTTTGAAGAAAATGACTACTCAGATCTTTTAAACGTCACAAAATAAAAATAACAGTTTAAATAAAGAAAGCTGCAAAGCATTGAAAACCAACAAGCCTAATATTTGTGATTAAAATTCCTTTACAATACAAATTGTTTTTACATCATTCGTCTACTAAAGGATTCAAACGCAAGTGGTGTGAATGTTATCTTTTTGTTTCATACACGACACTGTCCAGAAAGATTTTATTCAGTACCATTAGTCGTCAGTTGGGCTGGAGTTTGAGAAACAAAAATATACCTGAAACGTAGATGTATAAGAATCTGAGTTACGGTTTGAATGCTGAAAGCTGATGAACCACTAAAAATCAGTAGACTTAGAAATTATTTTATCATTTGTAGCTTAAAAAAAAATCACATACAATGCTACTTTTACAAATATCATATATGATTTAAAATCCGTAATCGATCAATTAAGATGAAAAAAAACACACAACAAAACTGCAATCTAATGTGATTATTATCACAACTATTAGGCAAATTGGTCGCTATATGCAGGAGCGTCGCTTTGGCACCTGAACCTTCGTGCCCGAATGTATTTCACAGTGCCCCGAATCTATCTTACGTAAACCATATATAGAATGCCTATTCTTACGTGCTCTTTTCAAGTACCCATTGTATTTGTGAACAAATCACCCGTATTTATTAGAGACTGTGCAAATTAAACATAACGTAAGTTACTTTCTAGATCGCTAGCGATATAAACGAGAAAATATTTCAATAAATTTTTGAAACGATACCATGAAAACGTAGTCTAAAAAAGATGTTTTTTTTATATAAAGTGCAAACAAATCATTTATATTATAAGTGTATCGTTTTAACAATGCTTATTTAAAAAGAGATGCACTCAAAGAAGCTGATTTCCTTTTAACAGACACGTAAAAGGGAAGGAAAACTTCCTGTGATGCATATCCTTGTTTACCAGACCAGGAAACAGTGATAACACTAAAGTTTTGACTTTTATATATATCATTATATGTCTAATAACAACTTACAAATTTTGAAAGACAAAATTAAAATGTTTAATTAAAAGAAACTCATAACACGATACTCTACGTAAGACTTGTCCTGTCGGCATTTTGAAAAGCTCGTCCTAAATAAATAAATGTTGTAATAAATAAGGTAAAAAATATTAAAAAATAGTTAAAACACGTCAACATTTCACTGGCGTTAACCAGGCATCATCAAAGTATAATAAACGCTGGTGAAACGCTAATGTATTTTAAATATTCTTTTATGTCCCATTTTAGCTGTTTTGTATTCCTTATTTATTACCAATATTTATAGAATACCTCCAGAAGTTAAAATATTTTGTTTGTAATTCAAATACGAGTTTGTGGTTTATAAACCAATGGAATAAGTTTTGAAAGCACAAAAAACAGCATTTACTCTAAAGGTTACATTCAGATCCGAAAATCAATTGTTATTACCTGTTTAATTAACTATTTTAATTACTTTGTAGGTACTATTAAAAGAATGAAAAATGGTATTACACAGTAAAAGAGATTTACTTGTTAACTTTAGAATTGTGAGTTATATAGAAACACAACAATATCAATGCCACTATCTATACGTTAGTTGTTTTACATAAAGAAACTGTTTTAGTTTTGTTCACAACACCGAATAATAAATGTCGTTATTTGAACTTATTTCCTGTTTGAAACTAGAATAAAATAAATGGTATTTTTTATTACGCGGAAGTACTTCTAAAAACAGTGTTTAGGAGCAAAAATAAGTAGATGACACAAGTAAGCCACATGAAGCTCCCTCTTTACTACATTAAACAAATCAACCAATACCATTAAAAAGTCATTCTTTACGAATCAACTTTAAAACAAATAGATTAGGCTCTTTTTCTTAATGATGCTAGTCATTCATTAAATTAGAAAAACTGTGGCACACTGTTTAAACCAAAATTAAAATTACAAACAAGGAAATAAACAAACACTGATGGAACTTTACTGCATTCACTTTCGTTAATCGCCCATTCAATTATCATTTAACGAAAAACTGTCTCAAAAATGCTCGTTCCCATGAAAATATTCCCCTCACTATGATCAAGGACGTAACATTTACCTGTTAAATAATTATAAATCAATTAGTAATATTTTAGTTTCTTTACAAAATAAATTTATTTGCGCTATGACACAAAATTTCATAAAGAGTTTAAGTAGGAATACAATTTATAGTATTTTTGTTTTTAAACGCCAAGTCATTAAAACTGTTTATAAATTAAGCTCTAAGCATACATTCCCTACTAATAGTAATAGCTCCATCCAATTTCTTTATTTTAATTTGCTAATATCCATTCACACATAACCACTAAAACTATTATGTGTAATAAGTCTTCATTTTTCAGTAATTCAGGTATATTTTTAAGAGACACTGACCTGAAATTTACAACTTACTCGTTTTAATAATAATAATTACTCATTTTCTATTCTACCAATAAATTTATTTATGTCGTTCCTGGATTTCAAATGATCCTTTTAAGTAATATTCTATTACATACACACACGTCTCAACGTGCTTAAGTTCTTCTTAAAATACACAATACATTTTGCTTTAGGCTCTCTATTGATCCTTATGGGATATACGAAAAATTATTTTTCACCAACAATAACGTGTAATATGACCGCATTACTGCGGATATTATTTCAACCTTATCGAATAACGTAAAGTCAATAAATAAATGAAACAATACCGCATGAATGACAATATTAATTACTTTTTGTTCTTTACTTTTGGCGTTTTGTGTGCCAGAACAACTTACGTAAGTTATACTCTTTTAATTTCTTTGTTGTTCGTTTTTTTTAATTGATTTCGACTAAATTCTAGAATAGCAAAATCCCAACATTATTAGTGCTAGTACAAACAGTACTGCGTAATTTCATTTCTGTCCGAGCTTGTTGTATTGATCGTCACTGACAGAACAAGTGTTGAATTTATACGCTGATCACGTGCCTAACACCAATAATTCGAGTGCTCAGGGAAAAGTTATGAGGAACTTACCTGAAGCTGTTGTAACCCACAACTTGGGCTTATCAAGAATATTCCTAAGCTTTAAATTTGGGAAAGCGAATTACCGTATACTAAGCTGACGAGTCAGTTTCGTATAAAATAACTCATCGGTTGTTTACCGGCAAGAGCTGTGCTACGCTTAGGCTAACATGGGTGTGCTCGTTTCCTTAATTCTGATTTGCCAATATAAACCAATGACAGTGAAGAATAATATCTGACGGCCCGACGCTAACCATAGCAACAGTTATACCATTAGAAAGTGAGGGGTGTCTAGAGTCCTTCAGAGGTACAACTTTCCCATTTCCCTCATAAAAAGTCTCCTTAAGTGAAAATGAAAATCAATGACAGGAAGAATCAAACTATTGTAAACTTCTTGAATACAGTCGATAGTCAAATAATTTATTTCAACCATTGTGTGGTTTATCCGTTAATATTACTTTCTCGCTGTTTAAATCGGCACGTGATACGACAGTTTGTATATTTTTGTTTTTCAAACGTTTTAATGGAATTTCCTGGAAATTAACCTATACATAGCCAACCTCATGGGTTTATCCAATGTTGCAATGTATAAGAATGAAATATAATTCGTCTGTTTAAAAGCAAATAATTTAGCTAAAATTATAAACATATTCACGTTGATTTCTCTGGTTGCATGGTATCTTTGTGGCGACTAAGTTTATTTCATGTCACATGTACGTACTCTTCACAACATTACTGACATTTTTTGTTGTCTTTCAAAATTTGTAGTGCATATTGGAGGGATTTACACATTTTAATAAAAAGTTTATAAAAAAACGACCTTTACACTCCAGATATAATATAGATATTTTTATTTTAACAACATAATATATGTATATTAACCCTGAGGAAGCCTCAAAGACAAAACGTTGGTTAAAATAAAAAATAATAATTGTATATACAATGTATGTCTGAAGTGTAAAGGAAGTTTTTCCTAGACTACTGACATTATATTCCAAGAAGCCCCCCTCCCCCTCGCTCAGTGGCACATCTGCATGTCTGCGGGCTTACAATGCTAGAAACCGGGTTTCGATATGATAACTGTGGTGGACAGAGAATAGGTAGCCCATTGTGTAGCTTTGTGCTTAACTTCAAACAAACATATATTCCTAGAATTACCGGCGTGGTCCATCAGCTTTTTTAACATATTTCTCTGAACCGTTTATGCACAAAACTGGGCCCATTTCAATATTGCAATTAATCCCACTAATTACTATTTTAAATTTAAAATATGAGTGGTTTCGTCCATTTTTTTTGTTCATTTGTTTACACTAAGTGTTGTAACTTCAACATTACACGATCAAATTATATATGTCGTACAGTTATGTAACACACCAATAAACTTTGTAATACAATGAAGTATTAATGTCGTAGATTTCCTTGAAAGATAATATAGAGTAATATATTTAGGTATTACTCAATTCTTGTATAGTCCTTGCAAGATGTGTAATTACTTTGAGTATTACAGTTACTACTTCCTGGTAGATAATCGTATATCGTGAGATTACATCCTTCTCTAGCCTAAAAATCTAACATATCGCTATGGGCGTCTGCGGGGGGAGGGGAGCATTCCCCCCAAAAAATTAGAAACATAATTTTTTATTTATTTATTCAACATATGTATATGAATTTTTTATTCAGTTCACAATTTCACACTACTTTGCCCCCTCCCTCCCCGAAAAACTTTGCTCCCGTCCTGGAATAATTTCTGCGGACGCCTATGCGTATCTCTACTCCGGGATACTCAGGAAACCTTTTTAGAGTTTTGTGTGTGCGTGTGTCTGGTGCAGATGTCTTGCACTTAGTCACAAACCGCGTTGAGTTTTATCTGAAGCTTGGTTCTAGAGACTCTTTAATATTAGTTGACTGTTCATGACTTTATACACCTAGCTGTTGTGGATGTCCACTCCCCTTGAAAATGGTATTGACAGTGTAAGACTCCTACAGAAAACAGTAAGTGGACTGTAAAGAGTTACCAACGTGCAATTAAAATAACAAAATTCAAACTTCCCTAAAACAACTCTTCAAGACAAATAATACTGCGGAAAAAGACTACGAAAAATGGCGTTTCCCCAAAAATAGTGAGTGGATGACGTCTACCTTCCAGTCTAACAATGGATATTGGGGATGGTTGATGCTGTACAGCTCATTTGAGTGAAAAGAAATTGTTAAAGTGAGTTAACCTAATGTCTATTGATCAATTCAGGGTTATGGTAAGGAGTTGTGTGAGATTTGTGAAGCTTAGAATTTAAATAAATTTTAAGAATAGTAAGATCTCGCTTTCTTTTATTCCACACTGAACTAAGGGGCCCATTTCAATATTGGGCAAACAAGTCTTTTTATGGAAGTGACCAGAAGCAACAGACTAACCACCATAAAAGTGGTAAGACTACTCACCTCTGTAAAGCAAACAGTTTGTTAATGAACTGTTTACGTGTTTTGTGTACACTTTGTATTAGTTTCACCCTTTACAGTCGAGTTGTTTATTTTTAATATAAGTTTCGTTTGGAAAATCCAGAACCTTCGTTTTTGCGGGACTTAATACAGAGTCAACTATTGGTCAAGGGTTCTTTAGAATGCCACAATATTTCGGTAATACAGACACGTACTTCCTTGTAGGATGACGATAGTGGTATTCTATATTAAATTACACAGGCCTGCGAATTTATATTTCATAAAAGTTGTTTTGATTTTACTAACGGATTTTCCATAATTCAGCTACGCAGATTTCGAAAATAATATTCTTTTTGTTTGTATCGCGTAAATATTTTTTACAAATCGGGAAGAAAAACTCTTACTTAGATCAAATTATTATTTCGTTT
>NW_013666708.1:0-13431 GCF_000517525.1 Limulus polyphemus | reverse complement strand
CATGTTGTGGTCTATTTTTTATGTATTGCGTCTGCTAATGTTCCATCTTCCCTGATACCTCCTCTCCATTTTCCCGATGTCTTAATTAAACCTTTTCCCTTGTTCTTCGCTGACGGCATCGACATTTTCAGGGAAATAGTCAATATGTGAGTGTAAGAAATGAACTTTGAAGCTCATATTATAACCCAACTCATTGAATTTATCGAGCATGTTATTGACAATATTTTCTTCATTTGGGTCCTTGTTGTTTCATAAAAATTTGTCAGTAACATCTTTAAAGGCAATCCACGCTTCTTTTTCAACTTTTCTCATTGTCCTTTCGAACTGACTGTCCGAGGTCAAATTCCTAATCTGAGGCCCAACAAAAATCTCCTATTTAAGTTTCGCTTTTGAAAGAACTGAGAATTGCTCACATAGATACTTGAAACAGTCGCCATCCTTGTCTAAGCCTTTACAAACTGCTTCATCAAGTCCAGTTTTATGTGAAGTGAAGGTAATAGGACTTTCTTTGTGTCAACGAAACTTTCACGTTCAAATGTTTTTCGATTCTGGTATCAAGCTGACTCTGCGTGGCCATTGCTTCTTTATCCAGTGCTGATATCGTGCTCTGATGTCCCATTCACACAAAAAACATGGAAACTTTGTGTAGCCGGATTGTTGACCCCACAACATACAAAAGACTTTTAAGTCTCCACAAAGTAGCCAACCACGTGCTTTGTATTTGACCTTATTAAGAAGAAGTTCGAGATTTTTGTACGTTCCCTTCAAGTGAACCAAATGAGCAATAGGAACAGATGCATATATGTTACACCTTTTAGACTTCTTTTGGAGGAATCAATGAACAATCGCTACTCACTTGGTTCATAGACTGCAGCTCCTAGCATTGGTATTAATTCAGCAATATTGTTACAATAAACCAGTGAACCTTCTTACGAATAGTATGGTAGAAACTCTTTCTCACAATTTCTATACCAGTAAAATTATGTCCATGAAGAATGTAAGTTGTTATCCCGAAGTCTAGACTCCAAAATCTCTGAAAAAATTCCTTTGGAAGGCACAAATCTCTCACCAACTAATTAAGTTCAACTTGTGTGCAAACTTGTGGTTCTACAGACGTTTCAGGTTAAAAACAATCCATATCATCATTTCTATTGACATCAGATTCAGAATAAGATGAAACTGTATTAAGAGTCTGCGGTGGAATAGGTACAGGTACACCATGTCCATGAGTAACAGGTCTTATAGCAGACTGAAAGTTTGGATAATAAATTTCCTTTTTATTTCGAGTGTTGTACCCTTGCACGTTACATGAGCAAAAACAGCAGTCATCTCCATGGTTTCTAGGCTCATGCCAGACCATTGAAATTCCAAAAAGCAAAAACGTTTTCTTAACCTTAGTGCACTGTCTAAACTCTTCAACACAAATGGTGCAAACTTTGTGCGGAGCCCATGATTTGTCTTGGTCCCCCAAGTTTTATTCCAAAATATGTGTAATGCACTTTTTTGATGAATTCTGTAATGTTTTGCCTTTGTTTCTGTACAATAAATTTGCCACAAATATAACAGAATATGTTTGGGTCATTTACACAACTGCTTGTTGACATAGCGACGAATAAATAATATTGAAAATAAAAAAAATAATGTCAAAGTGCACGCACAAACAAACACTATCCGGAGATGACACGCCACGCGGCCTGTTAACTGTTTATGTACTAGCAGTGTGTTTCTCATGGGTTCTAGAATGGTCGATAAGACTCTCACGTCGTGATTGGTCTAGAGAAATCTATAACCAGTGGTTGTCAATATTTTAAGCATAAAAAAAAATGTGACCCTATTTCAATGAAAATGATTCACTTATATAAAAGTACATATGTCGTTTTGTGAAAATTTTGTATGTGATGGAGAAAAATGGATATAATTTTTGGATTCAGCGTACTTGAATTGCTGTAGAACACGGAAAACGTGTAAAAATCCCAAAGTTTCTGCTAAGAAGATTTGTTAGCTTAGTGTGTTGCGAGCAAAAACTTCCAGATAAATCATATGTTAGCTTTAGGTATAACAAACAAACAATTTCTGTTGAGACCTGTGATATATTTCGGTATTACAAAAACAAATACCTTGGCAAGATTCATGTTAATATTATCTGCTAACGAGGTATGTTTCCTCGTTAAGATGAAGGGCAGAGATTTATATAAAAGTGTAAGGTGTGTGCTGCTTAGATAAGTCTTCTGGTAAAACGTAATGAAATGGATGCTTGCAGCATAGAGAATCTGCTCACTGGAGCATATGCATGACAGTCGTGTGTGATGCAATTGAAGAGATATGTTTATAGCACTCCCCCCTTTTTTCCTTTTGCAGAAAGATGCTTGGTTATAATGACCAAAAAGGGACGGAGACGTATTGCTGGAATAGATGAGCATCTTATCTCTCTCTCTGGCACGGCCCGGCATGGTCAGGTGGTTAGTGCGCTCGACTCACAATCTGCGGGTTCGAATCCCCGTCACACCAAACATGCTCGCCCTTTCAGCCGTGGGGGCGTTATAATGTGACTGTCAATCCCACTATTCGTTGGTAAAATAGTAGCCCAAGAGTTTGCGGTGGGTGGTGATGACTAGCTGCCTTCCCTCTAGTCTTACACTGCTAAATTAGGGACGGCTAGCGCAGATAGCCCTCGTGTAGCTTTGCGCGAAATTAAAAAACGAACAAACAAGAACAAAAACTCTCTGGCACTCCGGGAATGGAATGCAACTTCACCAATAATTTGCTAATAACATCACCAAAAAAGGTTGTTGTTTGAAGTTAAGCACAAAGCTACACAATGTGCTATCCGTGCTCTTCTCACCACAGATATCGAAACCCTTTTTCTAGCGTTGTAAGTCCACAGACATACTGCTGTGCCATTGGGGGCTCACCAAAAAGGGACGGAGAAATATTGTTGGCATATGTGAACATATTTTATAAATGTACATAACGAAGGAAAATGCATTTTCACCAATAATTAGCTTATAACACATTTAATCACCGAATACAAGTAAAATCTCTGTAATAAACTCTTCTTTTTTGCGGACTAGAAATTACGGTTTCGGGGGTTGGTCGTGGTGACCACGGTTTCACAGTAATGTGTACTAGAGACAAGTGCTATTTTTAAGATAGCTTTGTATCTTGTACAGCTATACTTACTGCTAAGAGTGTATGATGATGCTGTTTGCAGCAAGACAAACTGTTTGAATTGGGTTTGTCACAGTGACGAGATTTGCAAGGATATGTTTTATAGTAAGACTTTTTACTGCGGTGGCAATCTCCTTCGAAATTAATTATGATAGTGATATACTTTGCAAAGGTATTTGATCCTGTGTCGTAAAAGGTCATACGATAATGGTGTGTGTTTACACTATGGTCCGACATTCTCAAAAATTCTAACTTGTCCATTCGAAGAACATGTACATATATGTTAATTCCATTTTATCAATTTTAGATGTGAAAGAATGACACAATTGCAAATATATATATGTGCACATATATATATGCAACATTAAACAAAATTCTTTAATTGAAAACAACAATTTCTGATTGTATCACTCTTGGAATGTACATAATCTTTATATTAATCCAGACAAACGTTGTTTGTTTGAAGTTAAGCACAAAGCTACACAGTGGGCTATCTGTGCTCTGCCTATCACGGGTATCGAAACCCGGTTTCTAGCGTTGTAAGTCCGCAGACATGCCGCTGTGCCACTGGGAGGCCCAGACAAACACAAGAATATAATGTGACTTTAGATTACTATTTGAAAACTGACTAAAAGACAAATTATTTCGCTACTGAGATTTTAATATTCGACACACTTGTTTTGGATTGACCCCGCCATTCACATGTTCCAGAAACCTTTTTTTCAAGTCTCAAATATGTCTGCTTTAGTCTGTGGGAATTATCACAAGATAAAATCGAAAGGTAGGCACGAATACTGAATATTTCTGTTCCAGTTTGTGGGGGATGTCGCATGGTATCGTTGTGCAAAGTTTAATGTAAATTGCTCGAAATATAAAGAAACAACAGGCCAAAACCCCAATTTTGTAATTTTTTCCCATTTAGCTTCTATAAAATCAAAATCGATATATAAATACCAAATCTGCCTCCTTTAGTCTGTGAAGATTGCGGAACGATAGCCTTGTGTCACGTTGCATTTAGATTGATGGAAATTTAAGGAACATGTAGGCAAAAATAAGTGTTTTTCCCATATTTCAATTTGAAACAGGGGCTTGAATCAAAATAATGAAAATATCTTCTGAACGTATTGCACCAAGGTATATTTCTTCAAAGTTTCAAGCGATCGGTCAAAGAAAAAAAGGTGGCATAGAATTATAATTGTTGGGAAGAAGAAAGAAGCATTGGAAATATAGCATGTTTCTCTCCCTATGAGGTATGTGATGGTTGAACGGATTTTTCATAGAAGAAACTTGTGTACACATGACTTGTGTCGCTTGTCCAGATGGATTTTCTTATTGATTGTATTGCGTGCTGTTATCTAGGATATATGGATGACTTTTGTCACTGACCTATATTTTCTTCGATTCTCACCTGTTTCAAGACGTTGAACTTTGTTTACCAAGGCTGATGTACGACTTGTTATTGATCTCTCTTTGCATGGTCCTCATGGGTTCCCAAGTTGATTCACATTCCTTTGTTTTACGATGTCAGTTTTAGGCGGCATCACATCACCCATGCAACGCTAATCAATGATAAAATGTAGTTTTAATACATTCCATTCCACCACGATTTTATATTGGCTATAGTTGTGCAAACAAAAGTACTATATAATATGATGAGTTTAATTCATTGTAAGTATCTACTGGTTTAAATCCACTAAATTTCTTAATAGTGGCCTACTTTTCTTGAATATTGTTTGCAACTTGTTCTTATCCAATAACTTCCTAGGTTATTAAAGTTCGGACAAAACTTGCGATGGTCGATTCCTTAACAAGATAAAATAACTTTCAGTCAAATATTGAATTTCCCAACTAAGATTAAAAACATTACGTTCAACGAAAAGAAACGAGAAACTTGCGTGATAGAACCACATTACTATACGGTACGGTCTTTCGCATTTTACACCTTCAAGTTATTGAGATATCGATTTACAACATTGTAAAACTCGGATCCATAAGTAAAATTGTAACATAATTACCATAATTATCACTAGTTTTAAACACGCTTTGTAGGATTCTAGCCCATGATGACTTCAAATAATTTATATAGTATCAGTCTCTTCTTGTGTTATCTAATGGAAGGTTTTCATAACGATAAAGTTCTGTTCGAAAACAGAGATAATTAGGAAATCGTTATATATATATTATACGTGTTCCAATAACTTATTTTTAAATACATTTTAAGAATTTTCTAGCATATATAAGAAGAAAACATTTGTGAACGTTTCTGTGAAGCGAGAAACTCAAAATCGTTTTTTGGAACGCAGATGAATTAAAATTCTTTAGAAAGTACAACTTTAGCACCCTCTGCGAACTATTTTAAAATGTTTGTTTAGTTACTTCATTCGAATAAACGAAATGAAAAGACGATTTTTTTTGTATTTTTAACTGAGTAATTTGTAAGATTCTTGTAGTCTTCAGATAAACAAATTCAGATCAGATAAACAAATTCTATAATCTAGCCTCTTCGTGTGTTTTAACTGATTAAACGTATTTCTGCGTAGAAACAAGTTCAAACTCGTTTAATTATGATACTATTTCAACTATTGGCTTATTTCAACTCTTGTTTTATCTATTCACTTATTTACTGTGTTAATAAAAAAATATGAAAGATAGCTGCTTCTTACATTCCGTTTACTTTTTTATCAAGTTGTTTGGTAATTGTAAAGGACTTGGTAATTCTACTCCAAAAAGCCTGATGATATAGACACATGCTTTCATAATTAGTTTATTGACTTTAGGGGTTTTAAATGCCATAAATATTTGAGAGAACATCATCTTCGTACTTAAGTTTTCAAGTTTGTTTGAAGTTAAGCACAAAGCTACACAATGGGCTATCTGTGCTCTGCCCACAACGGGTATCGAAACCCGGTTTCTAGAGTTGTACGTCCTCAGACATACCGCCGTGCCACTGGGAGGCAAGTTTTCAAGACAGCGAAAAATAGGATTGTTCACAAGTATGTTGGGGAATCAAATATAACCTGTTATAAAGTTGAAATAAAGATGTGATTGGTGAAAAATAAAGCGTTTTTTATTTGTGCTATGGTTTTGTTCATCACGCTAGAAACTGGGTTTCGATACCCGTGGTGGGCAGAGCACAGATAGCCCTTGTGTAGCTTTGTGCATAATTAAAAACAAAAACAAATTGTTCAACATATACGAAACAACACAACTGAAAATAATGTATAATTCATTTGTCTGCATGAAGTGAGTGGATAGTATGTTTTGTTTAAATTCACATGAAGCTCCAATTAAAGTGTTATTTTTTGTTAATTTATTTCGTAACGATTTGTCTAATTATAACTTGTATAATTGTACAGAAATATAATACATTGAAATAAATCGACTTTGCTTTTGTTTGACAAATAACCCTTTAAGAATAGCTTGATATTAGGGCAAGGGTTTTTTTTTCTGACTGTTAATAAGACTAATCTCTATATTTTTAATTTAATAACCCGGAAACTTCAAATAGTTCAAAGTTACACATAAGAATTGCTGTTAAAGATCTGGCAGTGAAAGTAAATGGCGTTCAGAAGGTTAAAAGGCTGACATTACGATTGGCGTAATAAGCTATGTATATATATATAATACATTGTACACATTATAAGAACAGTAATTAAGTTTTTCATATTAATTATTTTTCAACATTAAAAGTACTTCAATAAGAATCAAAAAGGTAAAACTGAATGTCCCTCACATTACTTTAGAGGTTAATTATCACAACCAAAGTTTTTGACACACTTTGCAAACATTTATTAAATACACTGATTTTGGGACATTTAATTTTGTATACTTTCTGGAGTAATGAAATAGTAATATATTTAAATTGTATAATGCATCAAACTCTAGTAGAATATTGAAAAACAAACGTTCATTTTGTTACTTTCATTCCGTGAATAATGAAAATTACTCATTGGAGAGTTTTTAGTTTACCATTTACAAATAATTGTGCTTTGTTATTATGATTTAGGTGTTAAACACAACAGCAATAATAACGATAGTGTATACATGCATGTATGTAAGCACTGCAGTAGTAAATTATATATATTAAAGAAATAGTAATTACATTTGACAATATTTTAGGACACCACTTAATATTGCGTGGGACCACCTTTCATCATGATAAGTCCGAAAGCTCATAACTTTAGAAACTGGGTTTTGATTCCTGTTGTGAGCACAGCACGGATAGCCCATTGTGAAGCTTTGTGCTTAACAACATATGAATCATCACCATATAATCTGGTATCAGAGTACATAAATTCCACAAGATGTCTCATGGTGTCTTGTTAGATTGTAACTCGTTCATCGAGAAATATGGTTTATGATTGATTCAAAGGTGTTGGTAGAAAATTACGGTAGAGTTCATCCATCCAATCTAAAGATACTTAATATTTTTACTGCTCATTTAGTAACCTCTGTAGAATTTCTCTACATGAAAATTCACGTTATTCACACATATTTAAATAACTTTTTGAGAAGGATTGCAACGCCACCATCTTCTTCGTGTGGGAAAAACAACTCAGTTATGGAAGTGTATACCCATACTTCATTTTCGAGGCGAATGTGTCTTCCAAATACCTCTAGAAGATGCTTAGTCGGATTGAAATTCAATAATTTTGCTGGCCATGAAAGGTGGCTGAAATTGCTGTTAATCATGTGTAAGGTAAAAATATATTTACTTAGCCATGTGGAGAGAAATGCGCAATTGTTTGGGAATTGACATGATCAGCAAAAACGTTTAGGTACATTCTAGTTGTGAATCGCCTTTTTTTAAACCACAGAAGATTCTCAACCCATCTGCAAGAACTTCTTCGCACCATCATCATCAGCTTGTGCTTCTGGAACAACGTAAACAGAGTCAAATGCCTCGTGGGACTCATCAAAACACGTTTACAGTCATTTTCCACTGACTACACTCTCCAAGCATCACTGAAGCCGTATTTTTCTGTTTGCACCTATCATATATAATTTTGGCCATTTGTGGATACCATATGAAATTTTTGTAACATCCTTTCCTCTTAAATTTTTATCCTGACAACTGTTAAAGGAACTAATAAACTGGGATACGATTTCACGTCTGTTGCAATTTCAAAGCCTACACAATTATCTTTTCTATCAAAATGTCACCAGCGGATGTCGGCCACAGTTTTCTCAGTTTCAAATATTTTTGCTTTCATTTCTCACCGTTGATAGACTTTGATGACAGATATATTTGAACAGCAGGTTAAAAAACAATAATTGATCAGGATACTTTTGCTAAAAATGTACCCACTTTGAAAACTGGGGAGATCCTCGTTCATATCCACTGTTTTGCATAATAGTTGTGATATGATTACATCTCTGCTATTACAGGAATCAATCAATCGCCTTACACATTAATATGGGATCAGACTATTTTCTATAAGCAAATAAATATAGTATCCCATAAATGTGTTTTGGAGGGTGTCCTAATATAATGACCAGTTAGTGTACATAGTAATGTTTATATGTTTTAATCTTAATGTGATAATAATGATAATTTGGTGAGATAAAATTCTGTCCTAAGTGTCATTAATTAAAATATATATAATATTAAAGAAAAATTGACAATGAAATGACATCATTAGCAAAAGAAAAAAAAATTAAGTGATATTTACCCATGCATATATGCGACTTTTATAATATAAATTACTTACTCGTTCGCTATAAATGTAAGCAATATTAGGACAAAACTAAAAGCGATCCATACATGGATATGAATCCGCAAAACCCGAGACTATCAGATCTGCAGACCGACATTCAAACCATCAGGCAACACCTGTCCGTTTGGGTATAAAGTTAACAGCACTGAATATGATCTAGTCTGAAAGATTAATTACCGTTGCAAACCTTCAAGCTTACCGCTATGGAAACGGAGAACTAGAGATTAGGGTAGACACTGAGAAACCTGTTAGTGTAAATCAGTTCCTACGTGTTTTATTACTATGGTTATTAAACGTGTTATTTATACCTCACACAATATATAAGAAATAAATATTCTAAAACAGGATTTCCTCATTACTTGCCTATGAGAGGAGATAACTTAAAAGTACTTTGCTTTTATACTGGTACTAGATAATACAGAACAAATTAGAGCAGCTGTAAAATACTAAAGTAAACATCTACTGTACTAAAAAGAAAACCATTCCAGTGATCACATCAAAGCTATAGCGTAAAAACACTACATATGAGCCTAGAGAGGCTTCTCAAGTGGGTTTACGTTCGTGCAAGTTTCAACTTAGATTGGTAAATTCAATAAGAATTAACTCATGACATTTTATAGTTTCCTTTTTTGATGACTTTTTATATTCCTTATTCTTCTTCATAAATTAGATACGTTACAATTTTGTTTTCATACAAACAAAGAAAATCCTGACTATTCAGACACATGCGATTTTTATGAAGACGTGATGCTGATTTCAGCCGAGAGCATGTTACAAAGGCGCTGATCAATCGAACTGTTAGGTACAAAGTCCTTGTGGTGCGGATGCTTCTCGATGGCTACTATATCTGAACTCTAGCGAACTTTGACCTGGCCATTTAGATCACGTATGCATATATGTTTCCATTTAGAGTGAAAATCACATTTCTTTGTTTTAGACATCCCTTTCTCTTACTTTTTGGCATGTTTCAAAAAAATTGTTTTTTCATAAAAAACTTCGTAAACATTTTATTTTCATATTATTGTAGAAGAATGATGCACTTGATGTAGGCTTCTCAAAATATAACTCGTTTCACCAAAATTCACAATATTCAAACCTTCAATTGTTGTGAACTTTCTGGCAATTTTCCATTTTACTATACTCCTCGAAAAAAAAATTAACACAAGGGCTTCAAAACAAGACATTTTTATTCAAAATTCCTAAATCAAGAAAGTTATTTTAGCTATTTTCCATATTCTTTTAGTCCATCTATTGGAGTAGAATGATGCACTTGATGCAGGCTTCTGAAAATGGAACTCGTTTCACCAAAATTCCCAAATTTAAACCTTGATTTGTTGTAAAAATTTCTGCTATCTTCAATTTTACTATACTTCTCGAGAAAAGAAAGTTTATAAAAGTGGTTTGAAAACAGAAAATTTGCATTCAAACTTCATAAATCAAGAAACTTGTTTCGGCTATTTTCCATATTTAGTCCATCTTTAACTGTGATTTTATTCTGGATAAAATAAATGCGCTTTTTTATTTAAAAAATTATATAATCAATTTTATTAAAGTCGTGATGCTTTATTCTTGAGTTTATTTAGAAATAAAAGTAATCGGCGATTTCACACTGAATTATGTTTTATGTTGCGCACTTTTTGGCTTGTTTAATAAAAAACTTTTTTTGATCAAAAATACCAAAAATTTCACAAATATTATATTTTAACATTATTGGAGAAGAATTATGTTTCTGAAAATCCCATTTCGAATAGATGTTTTCCATTGAAGAGCATAAAAATCTATAATTAAAAATAAAAAAAAAACAACTCAAAGGGTATTTTTAACAAAAATTTTTTTTTTTCATATTGAGATAATTACGTATTTTAGTGCAAAAGCAATGAATGAGTTCACATGGTACATTCAATCGTCAATAATAAAATAATTTACAGACTTGGAGTGGTGCTACTATAGCGTGCGGTCTACCGGGTCTTTTACACCATAGCGTACGGTCTACCGAGACTTTTACACTATAAACAAAGCATATAAAGATGTTGAATAATAGCAGTCTACCTGGGATATTTACACTGCTAAATAATCTATTAATGATCATTATTATGATAAAAAACAAACAACACAAAATTTTGCTACATAATTATTTTTAATGACATACACTTCGTACCACATCCTTAACAAACGATTTACATTTAAATGCTTTAACGATATACACTTCGTATATCATTTACAAATGCCACAAATAAATCATCTGCATCTTTTCTTAGCATTTCCAGCAAATGTCATCAAGGTGTGATTGAAACAGCTTGGTGCTACTATAGCGTGCGGTCAGTGTAAATATCCCAGGTAAACTGCTATTATTCATCATTAATATCGTTAATAAATTATTTAGCAGTGTAAATATCCCAGGTAGACTGCTATTGTTCAACATCTTTATATGCTTTGTTTATATTGTAAAAGTCTTGGTAGACCGCACGCTATACTGTAAAAGTCCCGGTAGACTACGGATACTGCGGTAGAACAAACTCTAAAGTAGCACCCTTAGAGTTTAATTTAAAAGATACATATCTTCTGAAACCATGATTGATTGCATCTTTCCTTAAAAAATAGAATAAGTAAAACAAAATAACAATATGAGAAATAAACGCAAAACTTTAAAAATTTTAAAATTTGGTAAACAATCTTATCTTCATTGCATGAGTAAAGCGAAATCACAGATAGGGAAAATTTTCATAAAAACCTTAAAGGTTAGAAATGAGAATTTAATCAATAAAATTATATTTTTGAAAAGCCCTTATCCAATACGTTATTTCCTTTGAAGAAAACGATAATCTACGATAAACGCATTTTCTCCAAAATACAGAGGCCTTAGGTTTCTTCAAACAACAAACGATTTCTTAAATATGTACTTTAGTTGATATTTTGATAGATAAAGACATAAAAATGGCGACTTTTGAAGAAAAAAAATTGTTTTCAAAAGCATATTTCGAATAGAAGTTTTCTTTTGAAAATTGAACTTTCGCTAACCTAGAGTAAAAAGAATCCAAAAGGTGGAGTTTATTTTATATGAAGACGTCATTGCCTTTTACATGTTGGAATTTTTTTTAATAATCTTATTTTATAAAATCTTTGTTTACAATATAACTGAAGAAAAAAACAAACAAAAAAAAAACCCAGTAAAATCGAAGATTGCCGAAACTTTGATAACAGATTATAAAATAACTATTGGGTATGTTGATGAATGGCTATAGCCTTGAGTTTTCGGTGAAAATATGAACTTTTTTGGAAAATGAAAAAAAAAGCTTTATTGAATCAAAATCAATAGTAAAAATATCGGATAGTGCTTATTTCTTCGAAAAATTTAAAATTGAGACATTATACCATAAGCGAAAAATATTATGTTACGATTAAAAAAATCAATTGTACTTTCACTAACAAAGAGTAAAAACAATACGAAAGGTGGAGTTTATTTTACAAGAAGACATCGTGACCTTTTAGATGTTGGGATTTCGTTTGAATAATCTTATTTTAAAGCTATTCTTTGTTTATAATATAACTGAAGACAAAAGAAAAACAGTAAAATTAAATCTAACCGAAATTTTGATAACAGATTATGAAATAACTATTGGGAATATTGATGAAAGGATATCCATTTTCAAAGTCTTATATCGATGGCATCTTTGTATTGATCTATAAGGAAAATAAATCATTTTCAAAATTTGGGAAAAAACATGGGCTATACATAGACTTGAAAAAAATTCATTTTCCTCATATTTCAATACAAAGATGCCCTCGATATAAGACTTTCAAAATGGATATCCTTTCACCGAAATTCCCAGTACTTATTTGATAATCTGTTTTAAAAATTCCGGTTAGCTTCGATCTTACTGTTTTTTATTTTTAGTTACAATATAACCCAAGAATAGCTTTAAAAATAAGATAATTCAAACGAAATCCAAAAATCTAAAAGGCCATGACGTCTTCTTTGAAAATAAACTGCGTCTTTTGGATTTCTTTTTACTCTGGGTTAGAGAAAGTTAATTTTTTTTAAACTTTCACGGGACATAATATTTTTCTACAATACAATTGTGACTAAATTTTTAGTTTCCCAACGAAATAAGCACTATCCGATATTTCTCTATTAATTATGCGTCAAAAATCCCTTTTTCCATTTTCCAAAAATGTTTACATTTTAACCGAAAACCCATGTTTTTTCAAAAAGTTTGAAAAAAAATTGATTTTCCTCACATTTTAATACAAAGATGCCATCGATATAAGACTTTAAAAATGGATATTATTTCATCAATATTCCCAATAGTTATTTCATAATCTGTTATCAAAATTTCGGTTAGATTTAACTTTACTGTTTTTCTTTTGTCGTCAGTTATATTATAAACAAAGAATAGCTTTAAAATAAGATTATTCAAACAAAATCCCAACATCTAAAAGGCCATGACGTCTTCTTACAAAATAAACTCCGCCTTTTGTATTCTTTTTACTCTGGTTAGCGAAAATACAATTTGTTTTTAGTTTTTCACGGGACATAATATTTTTC
>NW_013666707.1:336155-342227 GCF_000517525.1 Limulus polyphemus | reverse complement strand
TCGCTGACGCAACAGTATGTTGAACTTCAATGTTAAAATCATCACTTTAAGAAATTTTGATTATCATTTAAAAGTAAATTTTATTCCTTTTGAATATGTGTTATAGAACAGAACCATGTGTTCGCTACCTCCTTAATTAGTATTGTTACGACAGCGGAAGTCACGTGACTCTGGTAACACGTAATGAGTATCTAGAAGGTTCCTGAAGGCTCGAGACGCCCTCTATTTTGTATATATAAGACTGGCAAATAAAGCGGGGGAAATAATTGAATAGCAGACAGGGAGATAGAGACAGATAATCGAGTCAAGCTGTAAGCAAAGTGTGTAAATCGTTGTGAATTATAGCGTGTGTTTAAGTTAAAGTGACTGTGGAAATAAAGTGTATTGCAAAGTTGTATTAAGAAAAATTAAACTAGTTTTATTTAAGAAAGGACTTGTATCGCTGATGTTTCCCAGGAACAGAGACGTAACAGTATGTAAAATTTACGAAATTTCTGTATTTTCAGTGAGCTCCATTTGTGCATAGAATGTCGCTAAAGTCAGTAATCTAACTTTCCTAATTCAGGTTGAGCTTGAGATGTGGTTCACTAATTGACCATTAACTGCATTCTCTTCCAGGAAAAATAGCTTGTGGCATCCCAGGCTCTCTCCTATTATTTTTGTCTCACATATTTGGTAACTTTAGTTTTTGTGAAGTTTTCTTAGTGTATTTGTGGTATTCTCAGGATAAATTTCTGTAAAGTGTGTGACAAAAGAATGAGCAGGATAAATTATGAAATAAGTCTGAATTTAACTACTAACTGAGTTCAAGTAAATAAATAAACAGGCTGGACATGACGTGTGATACAAAATTAAATCAGTCTTTCTTTATGTCAAAAACAAAAACAAAATATGCACACTTGCATTATAATACTGAACAGTTACCTTCAACTGGATTCGCGAGTTGATTAAATTGGCTTTTGTCCTATCAACTAACTCATTAGAGATCCTGTATAAACCTTTCTTACATAATGGGGTATGTCAGATTTACCTATAGAGACTAATGCTAACCATGTGACTGGTCATTCTAATTTAACATAATGGAAACTGTAACCTCTAGATATCATCTACCATACCAGTGAAGGACATTGATGTTGTTGATTTTCTTGCACAGTGTACAACTTTACAGCAATATCGCCTATGGATACAGCAGATATTATCTCTAGAGAACAAACAAGGAACAAAAGCAATTTCAACAAAATCTACTTGAAAGTGTTCTGGATTACTTATAATGTGAAATCTATTAGATTTAGATGAAACATCTTGAAAATTTTTACATTAACTGAGAAGGAAACAAGTGTATGGAATGCCTGCATGCCACCACCACCACCCCTTCTGTTGCAGATTTGTCCTCAATCCATTAATGAAATTTAAGTTTAGAACCAATAAACTTTTTACTCGTAATCAGAAAGCATGTTAACTATTTTTCACCCCTGGAATCATTTATATGCAACATGGATGACACAACCCTTAAAAAGAAGTACAATTTACAATTCAAACCTTTCAACAAAGAAAAATGTATTACACCACATAATGAAATAATAATAATAAGCATTCAATAATTTAAGCTATATATATATATATTTACATTAAAATATCTTTAGATAATGAAAGAATACAATGCAAAATGCTTTATAAGGATTAGTAACTAATACAGAGATTAAACATTCACAAACAATGAAATAATATATATATATATATATAGAGAGAGAGAGAGACTTATTGTTCACATTCCAATAAATCCATCATTTCACGTGAATAACTGGGTAAGATAATTGGGCAAGCCTTTCCAAATCTTCTTTTAGTTCGGCAAAGGTTTCTTCTTTCCTCCACATCCTGCTCCAGAACTTTGCTCTTGGTATTTCTTTCTGGTGTATCACTCCAAATCCGTTGGAGAAGGTGGCTACAGATGGTTGATAATTGTTACAACTTTCAGCTGGAAGGTTACGTTGTTAAAGATGGCCCTTTTAAATGGGCAGCAAGATGAATAGCTTGTTGTTCGCTATTCCTTATATTCACTTTGGAAATGATTTCAAATTGACCCTAATATCTCTTTCTTTACACCATAGTTTCAATTGGGCAATGTTGTTGAATTGGCCAGCTAAATTCTGGAACTAGATTTCGTAGTGACAGGGCTGAATTAGTCTAGCAGTAGTGATAATAGGTGTAGCTCAAATGGGTTCTTCTATTCCATATGTAATAGTAAATGACATTTTTGTTTGAAACCCTTGGCAAGATGCAGGAAGAGGATTTGGCTGGTTTGTGCTTTACATTTACCAATTCTTTTTTCAAGATGTTTCGTTCTGTCATAGCATTGTTTTTGAATTTCTTCAATTTTGTCATTACTATTTTTATGTACTTCTTAATTTGTGTCATTAAAGTCTTCCTGTACTTCTTTGATGATCTTCTTCAAACTTGTTGTAATCTCACTGTATGCCCCCAATAACTTTGTTGATCTTGCCTTCAATTAGATTTGTCCCCCAAGTGTTTTTTTTTTTAATTATGCACAAAGCTACACAAGGGCTATCTGTGCTCTGCCCACCACGAGTATCAAAACCCTGTTTCTAGCGTTGTAAGTCCGCAGACATTCCGCTGTGCCACTGGGGGGGGGGGCAGTGGGACAGTGGTAAGTTTACAGACTTTCAACACTAAAATCCGGGGGTCGATTATCGGCAGTGGACACAGCAGATAGTCTATGTGGCTTTGCTCTAAATCAAACAAACAGTACATCAATCAGACTTATATTTGCCTTAAGTGTTCTTTAAATATTATACCTCATTATCTTGATTTTCTGTCACTTTCGTTTTGGTCTTCTTTTAACTGTTTCATTATTACTCGCAAAACTTTGATCTCGTTTTTGGATTTGGTTGTCACATTGAAATTGAGTCAAGTTATATGTTGTTTTCATCAGAATAATCCCACTTCCAATACCAATATTGTAATATGTTCAGTGCCAACCCCAGGATTCTGGTAATGGGTAGGCAAAGATGTGGTAGAGAAATAGACTTGAAGGAGGATTAATGCTTTTTTTAAAGGATAAGTGGAAGAAAACCTATAGAAGATAAATTAAGAAGCTCTAAGGGCAAGCCAGAGATTGGATAATATTTTTGATAGGTTTTCCTCATGTAGGGTTGTGTAGTCGCTGAAGACGTTGTATTCTGGAAGATGTAGCTTTTACTAGACTTTTTGGTGAAAGTTTAGGAAAGTTGAGAGGGGATGAAGATAAATTACAGAGATGGCACCCACCATCCTTCTACTCTCCTTGATGTCGCCACTAAATGTGTTCTTTTCTTGGGTGGATTTTTAAATTATTTAGTAAAATTGATGTGAAGTCTAGTCCATGTAACAATGACAAATTAGCTTATTTCTTTCTTGTTGTTTGCTACAGGCTACTGTCACTTGTACATAATTGTAGGCCATAATTCACAAATGATGTTTTTGCTTTTAACAAAAATGTATCAACTAATGATACTATGACGAACACAAAAACTAACTTACTCGTACAATTTCACAGTAATTGATTGAGTAACTGAATATACATGATAACTAATGCTGGTCTGAGGACTTCACTAATTCATCACTCACTGAATAAATTGACTGAATGAGTGCTTCGCCAATTCTCGTAATTAAAATGTATCCTTCTTTCTATATATATAGATATTTCACAAAGTGTCTCGATAATTACATAATCATTAAGACCAGCAGCTCCCTCTAGCATCCTCGAAAGCATAGTTTACAAAAGAAGCAATACAAAGGATAATAACGGTTGGAGACGGCTTGAATGGGTAATGAAGAAAAACTTTAATATAAGTTCAACATAACAGTTGTACATTTTCTGATATATTAAAGTTTTTCTTCATTACCCATTCAAGCCGTTTCTAACCATTATTAGTCTCAAAGTGGGTTCCTAGTCATCGAATTTCAATACAAAGGATGTTTAACATAATAATGTCTATTTACAAAAACAAATACAGGACAAACATAATACACAGTTAAAAAATAATGGTATGCATTTATTATGAGTGTTTTGAACTGGTAAGAAAAGTGTGGAGAAAACTTTAATAGATCTCTCTTACCAGTTCAATATAATCCTCCCCCTCCATAAGCTAAAAGTTTGTTTGGTTTGAATTTCGCGCAAAGTTACTCGAGGGCTATCTGCACTAACGTTCCCAAATTCAGTAGTGATAGACTAGAGAGAAGACAGATAGTTAACACCACCCACCGCCGACTTATGGGCTACTCTTTACCAACGAACAGTGGGGTTGATCATCACTTTATAATGCCACCATGCTGAAAGGGAGAGCATGTTTAGTGACGGGGATTTGAACTCACGACCTGCAGATTGTGAGTCAAGTGTCCAAATCACCAGGGTTAAGCTAAAAGAAAAAGACACGAAACTCAAACAAAGTTAACCTCACAACGTTAAAGTAAAACAAAGTCAATCTCAAACAAAGTAATACTAAGTTGAAATCTAACTAAAGTTAAGTTTGTACAAAATCTTAATCTGTTGTATGATTTACTCTAAACTCTTCAGAACAGTGAAAAACTTTTTAACAGTGAAGAAATTGGCTTTATACACTAAAATATAATAATACACAGCCACGCACTGCACTTCATACACGTGACCTAGAGATGTGTGCGCCAGTGTAGAGTATTGGAAATCCTAGACCATTTCCCAATTTGCCAACAGAAAAGACAGATATCTCATAACATCACAGTGAAGTTGTGATATGCAGGTATGCCATATATTTCCTACCTACTTCAACAAAAAAGAAATTTTTCGTTAAACTGGTTTGTGTGCAGTTTTAACATAAACACAAGGTCCAGGAAGTCTTTGAGATGCCTTATCTTAGTTGCTTTGTTTTCTGTGAAAAATAATGTCCATTCTACCTGAGAGGATATTGCAATAACAAATAGTATCCATATTGAAAGGATTAGAATTATAATATCCTTTGTTGTCTGAGTTGACGTTGTCTGTTAATACAGCCGATCAATGGTATGAGAGAACAAAGATCACGAGGTGGTGCCCATAGACTTGATAAAAAAAGCTAGTTTACCTATTGCTTTCTTTAGTTCTACTGTGGAACTTACTTGAAGACCATCGTGTTTAATTCAATGGAGTCAATCTTAAGAGAAAAAGTTACGGAGGCCCGGCATGGCCAGGTGTTAGGGTGTCCGACTCACAATCTGAGGGTCGCGGGTTCGAATCCCCGTCCCACCAACATTTAGATAACAAAACTTACACACAGATGCTCTTTTAAATAGAAGTGCTGCCACTTATTGTCTGTGTTTTATTTTCCATTTATCAACTATTTTTGGTCACGTCATTAACGATTGTCCAACAAATAACACGATCGGTAACAACACCAACTAACTCTCAGTGTTAGAGACTCGGTAGGGTCTCTAACCTGTATGTAACATAGGCTAATGTTCAGTAGAAAGACCTTATTACCGTGTTCTTACTTGTATAGGCGGATTTATAGTTAGAATAGTTAGGTCTTTTGTTATACCTGTAATTTTCATACAGGAGGTAAGAATCATTGCTTATAGTCTTAAATTAAAATATCTGTTGAAATACATATCTAGTGTAATTTCGTAAAACTAAAAGCGTTGATTTTGACGCGTTTTTTAAATGAACATTAATTCAGTAGATCTCTTATCATAACACAGCTTCATGGAATTAGCAGATGTTTTCAAGTTTGAACGCACTTGATGGTGAATATCATCTATCCTATAAGATAACACTTTCACGAACTCTGGTACATTTTCAGGCAACTCTTCGTAAGGTGGGCGTCCTGTTATCAGGTCCACTGGCAACCAAAGTTCCCGACCAAACATCAAATTTGCTATGGTGTATTCAGTGGCTTCATCCTCTGTTGTTCTATAGGCCATCAACAGTGGAGGGAGTAAGACATCCAGGTCATCTTGGCGGCTATTACAAAACTTTGCCAATTCCTGTCCCAGTGTCCAATTGTACTTTTCTACAATCCCATCAGACTATGGGTGAAGTGGTGTTATCCTGGTCTTTCGGAT
>NW_013666707.1:334459-335398 GCF_000517525.1 Limulus polyphemus | reverse complement strand
CAGTACACAAAAAGCTACATATTCTTAATAATTTAAAAACAACAGGTAATCAATCGGAAAAAAAAGTGTAAAACTCCGCAGCTTAACCCCAAAACGTCCTGAGTTTAATAATTCATCTACAACAACCACCCATAATTACATCACAATATAAGTTTAACACCCACACCAACACCCCTATTAGGGTTCAATGATACATATCCAACCACACACACACACACACATACTAATTTTTGATCTGAATTTTAGTAATTTATTGGAAAAATGAAGAATTCCCAATGATATTCGGGTGCTACTGCTGAAGTTGTTCTCACTTTTTATAAAACAAATCGTACTGTCTGTTTGTTGAATTTCGTGGAAAGCAAATATATTCCAGGGTTAAATGCGTTAGCCGTTCCTAATTTTGAAGTGATAGCATAGAGAAAATGCAGCTAGTTAACACCACCCACTGCCAACCTGTGCACTACTCTTTATCTACGAATAGTGGGAATGACTTTTATACACTTGCATGGCTAGCATGTTCGATGATGGAATTTGAACCAACGATCCAAAGATTGTGAGTCGAGTGTCCTAACCCAACAGATTTTGTAATGCTGATTATTATCCCTGTTATAGTTCTGTTTAAATATTCAATATATATGTTCGAAAGTCTAAACTTTGATAAGCAAATTTCCGAATTTTCTTATATCATTGTAATTGTGTTCTATCGTTGCGCATGTTATTTTGAGTTATTTGATAAAAAAAATAGTGCCAAATTCAGGCCATGTAACAATAATTTATTTTTTAACAACGCTAATAACTTACTTATAAACTTCATCGTAGAATTCCTCACTAACTAATCCATGACAAACACATTAACTAACTGTATAGCAAAGGCCCGGCACGGCCAGGTGGTTAGGGAACTCGACCCTCAATCTAAGGGTCGCGGGTTCGAATCCCCGT
>NW_013666707.1:333815-334449 GCF_000517525.1 Limulus polyphemus | reverse complement strand
TGTTAGACTCTTTACTATAGCAAGGAGTTCCCTCCGTGTTACACAGTAGTTCCTCAAATGCAGGGATTCAACTATTATTTTTCAATTCTGTGCATAAAAATTCTGACAAAATCAACTATTAAACTTTTCGTGTAAAGTAATTAATTTTGGAATGATATATTACTATTTCATGGTTTCCCAGGGGAATTTATATATATGTGTGTGCGTGTGTGTATATATATACACATACGTGTAAGTCTAGTTAGACTTGTATAATATTTAGTTGTGCGGGTATAAATCAAAACAAAATGGATTGACTCTTATGTAGCTCATTGGTAGAGCAATAGCATTGTTAGCTAGAAGTCCCAGTTTCAAGTCTCGGAATCCCTTTTCACTTACTGGCTTTTTGACTTAAATATTTAATATCATTTATTATAACGAGAATTTCACAGTAATAATGCATCCAGAAATGTCGCACATTTACACTCTCTCTTGTAAACCGTTAGACTGGACTATAATTAACAGTACACAAAAAGCTACATATTCTTAATAATTTAAAAACAACAGGTAATCAATCGGAAAAAAAAAGTGTAAAACTACCGCAGCTTAACCCCAAAACGTCCTGAGTTTAATAATTCATCTTCAACAACCACCC
>NW_013666707.1:328585-333195 GCF_000517525.1 Limulus polyphemus | reverse complement strand
CTGAACTAAATCTCATTCATTAACTCATTAATTTACCGATTTTTGTTCTTATAAATATATATATATATATATAGTTTCCTACATGTGATGCAGGGGGCTTCTAAGTTCTTTGGAATCCTGAATTTTCAAGACATTTGTATATCTTGCATAATAAGCTCCCACTGGCAAATAAATATCTAAATTTAAATATTTAAAATATACCTTACAAAAAGTGTTATTTTGTACATTGCAGGAATTGAAAGAATTTTTTTATTAATTTTGAAAAGCTTACGATTTTACACACACACATACAAAATTGAATTTTTTCTTTCTTTTTTTATGGATGCCATTTTATCTTCCCATTTATATTTATAAGAAAGTATATCATGGAGTTAAAATGAAATTCTCTGACTGACTGAGTTTGAAGAAAGAAAGAAAGAAAAAAAGTGAAAGTAATCTTTATTCACAACCAAGACAATAAAAATGTATGAATACAAGGTTCTGAAAATTTGATACTTCAGAAAGCTTCCTGTACTCATAAAAAACTTGTTTAGGACTGGAAGTATCATATACAAAGCACAGTAGCACCCCTCTCAATGCACACGTTCTCACGTCATTGTTGGCCATTCTAATAACAAGTAAGGAGGACACAACCTCGATGTATCAATTGACCCACCAATAGTAAAGATCAGTGTCCACCGTTACATAAGGTGTTCTATTTTGTAGTAATCTTCCCAGTAATAAGCACATGTGACACCGAAAAGGAATGACTCAGAACAATGGGTAACTACAACGAAGGGAATTTAGCTATATGCTGTGACCAAACGTCTCTGGTTAAAACTACACACACACATAAACAGCTAGAAACTTGTTTGTGAAAAGTTTTAAAAATTCTGAATAAACGTGAAACATTCACTATATTAAACTAGAGAAGATAAAATAAATACGTTTTGTATCGTTCAATTTCGCAATATTTTCTTCTTTTGTTATTGTGGCCAAAAAACTTTTCGTAAACCGTAAAAATGAGGAACATATTCCTTATTAAAAAACTAATATCTTCTTACAAAATTCTACTAAACAAATACATCAAAATTATTTTCAACCCACAACTAATAATTCAGAGTTAAGGACAGAATTTCTGCTTTAAAACGATCACATATCTGTATGTTTCATTGTCCTCGACGTGAACGAGGTTATATAGTTTGTGATATGCAGGCATATCATGTTTTTCATCATCTTTATTAATACAGGAATTTAAAAATACTTCCATTAGTTTGTTTCTATGCAATTTTAGCATAAACACGAGGTTTAGAAAAATCCATTGAAGTTGCCGAGTTACAATTGCCTTTATTGTTTTCGTAGCAAATAATAGGTACTTTACCCATGAAAATGTTACAGCAAAACGACTGCAGTATCGTTTCGCTGGCTATAACGCTAGTGCAAAAAAATCATACAACGTTGTTGCTGGATCAGAACCTATATACTTTACTATTTCTACTTGTTTTTTATTGTTTAGTTCTGCAGAGATTCGTCTTGAGAGGAATAGCTGATGATCTGTTCACTGATCCAGTAGGGGATCGTTCATTTGTCTACCCGAGTATGCATGCTGTTGTAAATAAAGATTCTTTTCACTTTCCATCAAACATGTCCAGACTGTTTATTTCTCACACAGCTTAAAACTCAGTCAGCTTTCAAAGTCAGATTGTTCTATAAGTTTCCTGCTCAATCCTCATGTTATTAAGCGTACCTATCTGTTACTTGCGCGGAAATGAGATTATCTGAGAATACCAAAGGTTTAACAGTAAAACAAATTTTTGTGAAATAAGTTTTTACTAATTGCAAGCTGTTTGGTTGGTCGTTCTTAATCACAAAACTACACAATGGTCTAGTTGTACTGTGCTCACCACAGGTATCGTAACCCGATTTTTAGCGTTATATGTTCAGTGACTTACCGCTAAGCCACGGAGAGGGGTTAAAGCGCTGTAAGCTACCATGTGAGAGTAATTTCAGTGTTTGTGACAACTTTTACAGCCTTACATAACGAACCATGCAATAATGAGAAACATTATTTGCTAAAGGCTTGTTTTTTTCAAACGTTTTATAAGCATTAAGTCATACATAGTAACGTGATATATTAAATGTAAATTGTCTCCTAAGTTAGATTTATAACTTCACAGGTGTAAAAGAGTTGACACATATATATAATATCAGAAAATTGTGAGAAAATAAGACATGTTACAATGGGCGTCCGCAGAAATTTTTCCAGGGGAGGGCAAAGTACTGTGAAATTGTGAAGTGAATAAAAAAATTCATAAACATATGCTGAATGAATAAAGAAAGAATTGTGTTTCTCATTTTCCAGGGGGGGGCAAGTGCCCCTTCCCCTGGGGATGCCCATGCATATTACACTGATTTTACGTTTCTCGACAAAAATTATTTACACGATAGTAACTCTAGTCAACAGCTAACGTTTCTGTATTCTTTAAGTAAGGTAAGATATATTATTTTTTTATTAATACTGTCATTAACGGTATTAATTATACTGTTTAATGTATTAAGTGTTATTACTTTTTAATATTTTATCATCATATTTTTATTGTGAAGTTTATTGTATTATATGTAGTTAGGACTAACTAAGATCTGAACTGGCCAAACTTCGTTTGTTATTGAGATTATGACCAAAAATATCCTTAACAGTGAGGGTACCCAAGTGATGAAACAATGCTTTCAAATTGTTATAAGCAAATTGTTATTACCTATACTAATTTAGTAATTGCCATGTTGGTTTTGTTTCGCTCTAAGTCCGTATCTTGCTCTGGTCCGAAGTTAATATTATGAATTCTGTTTCTTATTCAATTTCCCCTATAAATATTTCAAACAAAACATTAAAATTCTGTGCAGGTACTCTCATGTTTCAAATAATCGTATCTGTACGATTATTAATTTTTGGGAAATTTTCCACTCTGGGTCTACACGATTTTTTGGTCATTTTTAACGAAAAACACAAAATTAAATTTAATACTATAATTTCGACTGGTACAATCATTAAATTTGAAGTCTGAATTTTTACACTCTGCATTATTATTAAATTATTGATATTTTTTCCACCCTGCACTATTATCAGGAAGCCGAGAGTATATTTTCAGATCTTTTGTATGCTGATATTTTTTGTCATCAAAATGGATAAAGAATTAATACACTTATAAAGATAATTTCTTGCAAGTAAATTACCCGTCTTATGACGCGCTATTCTTGCCAACAGTGCATAACAAAAATCACACAGTAGAAAATACCACAATATGTGGAACAATAATGAAAATACGTGTTCAAAATTGGTAAAACACACGTCCATAACAAAAACTTTATTATTAGTTGCAAGGTTTCGGGCAGAAGCCCTTCGTCAGGCAGTTTAAACCGTGTTATATAGAAAAAGGTTTATACAAAATCGTTGCAGGGTTAGAATACAAAGAGATTCTAAATTTACTACGTGGAGCGCGTTAAGAAAGATATTGTTAGAAGGAACATTGTTGAAGCGGTTCTATAAACAGTTTTAAAAATGGAAAACAAGTATTAAATAGATAGAAACTGGATTTTAGAAATTAAAAGGACACGGAAAAGTAATATACATAAATTAGAAAAATGATAAAATAGTAATTTAATAATGATCAGGGAAATGTGAGTAGGTGATGTCAAGTTAACAGATGTGGGAAAATGATATTAACGGAAGCTGTAATCACTTATAAGAAAAACGTTCATTAATTCTGTGTGGTGAGATAATTTAGTTTAAATATAAGTTTATGTTGTAGGCTTTCGCAATCGTACTTGTTATGGGGGCATATAATAAAACGAGTACACTCATGTCGTCAATTCCAGTTGAAGTCTTTGGGATGTTACATATTAGAATTTCGAACGGTCTGAAACCGAGCTAAATAATACTTTGAATTTAGTAGTTAAATTGTACTTTGGATTTAAAAGTTAAGTAAAAACCAATATATAGTCAGTTTATGATATTTGCCAACAAGATTGATACAGTTTTCTTTTTTAACAAAAATATATTTTAATATATACACAACAATACAATTCACAATAACAGTTATTACAAATAGTTATTACAAACAATGATTTATAAACAAAAGTGTCACAAACTTACAAGCAATATAAAGTCTTCTTTCTAGTCTTGAACTTCTTGATATCTTATCGAGGGTTCACGATGAGCGAGTTGACGTAGGTATAATTCATTTCACAGGGAGCAAGCTAGCTTTTATCCTTCGTTATTTACCAGCCACACACGCCGATTACAGGTCGAGTTTCTTTTACCGCTGAAGTTATATAATGTCGTCGTAAAGGTACAAATGTCTGATATGAATCCACTGAAGTTAAATGGTTTGTAATGTTCAATCTTTGTAAATGCTCCTGGTCAAATATCTGAAGTTTTCCGATTGACAAGCGTTATAACAGTCACAGTTATAGCTTGCAAAGTTTATAGCACACTGACTATAGCAAACTAATAATAGATACTATTTTTTGGCGCGTCGCGATTGTTATATCTATAGGCGTGTGGAGGTTTTCTCGAAATTTCAGTTTTACGTAACGATACTGAGCTTCATTTAAGAGTACATACATATATTGTT
>NW_013666707.1:325136-327597 GCF_000517525.1 Limulus polyphemus | reverse complement strand
AGCCTTCGCCAAGGTACGGGATAGTTCTAGAAACTAGAGGGCGTGAGAATAGTCACGTGATCTCGATGACGCAACAATACTTTAAACTTATAAGTCTTTCTTTAAAAATCAAATTCCATATGATGTAGTACGTACATTTAATGAGCTTAAATGTAAAATAATTATAATAGTGGTTTGGAATAGGAATATACACTTCTTTGATTAATACTGTTCTTTAGCTGTAAATAGTTATAAAACAATGGAATTTTGAAATCAGAAAATGATTGAATTTTTAGATCGTGTACATGTATGTGCTTAAATGACAGTGGCAAGCTATTTCATTGTCAAAAATTAAAATATTCATAGTTATAATTATTTATGAAAATATCATTTTAATTTATTGTCATCAGATATTATTATTATTAGTTGTGATTATAAGTTTATAAGATTCTATGGGGAAAGAAAATGCTTGTTAATGTTAATTCCCTATATTTTTATTGTTATTAATTCCACTAAAAGTAAAAGTGATTCTACGACTACTACTACGTCGTGATAGATTTCCTAACTAAACCAGTGAACAGCTATTTATAGAAAAGCATTATAAAGGATTTTCTGGGAAGTGTTTCCTTGTTGCATGTTGTTTTTACCCACTGTCTTGGTGTTTAAGACGTATTGGAAATAATAAAGAATTTAAAATTAAACATATCTAAATATTTTACAAGTATGATTACAGTAATTTGTTAAATTAAAAATTATGAATGAATTTACAAAAGGATACGATCGATGATCGGGTAATCCAAGATGGAAGCGAGAACACGGCATATTTGCGCATGCACAATACACAAAGACGATTTTGTGAACTTAGGGACGGATGGACAAAAGACTAATCCGAACTATCGTTTTAATATCTACATTAATATAATTGTTGTTTCTTTGACTCCTTTTTAAAATTTTGTTTCAGGTACAACTTGACTTTTGAATAGTAAGGTAAGTGAATAAAACAGCAATGTGAATATGGTTTTGTTGTTGTTAAATAAGACTTTTGGGTTCGATTAAATTTGTTGTATGTATTTTTATTTACCTGAAGTTTAACGTCATAACGAAAGTCGGATGTCGTGAATCTGTAAGTTGGAATTCCGATCACAATTACTCAATTTTGATCAAAACATTACTACAGACTTATTCTGTTAAACATATATTTTTTTTTCTCTCTCACCGTGTGATAATGAAATAAAAAATAAAGAACAATTGTAGATTTTTGATTTTGTGGAGAATGGAATAACATTTAGAACTTTTAAATAATGTTGAAAAAATTTAAAACTAAAGTATGCGACGATGAAAAAATTTAAAGCATTAAATTTTACATAAACATATTTTTGTTTTGTGATTACATATTATTTACTACTATCACATATGCTTACTTTTAGAAGAAGCAAGTAAGCAGCCAGTTTTGGGAAAACACCAATCTATAATTCTAGATAAAAGCACGTGGAAATATATAAATAATAAAAATATATTTTTAATATATAAATCTGTGATCTTGAGCATTTGATTGACTTACAAATTACGTCTTTAAAATGCCTTAGTCCTTATTATCAGTTTGAAAAAATACATCAGTGCAAAAAGTATTTTTGGCTTTTTGTTTTAATATGTAATTAGTTAAAAATAAGTATTTTGACTTTAATTTAAAGTTGAAATAAATACTTAACCAAAGAAGAAATAAAAGTGGAATGCTAACATAATTTTTGTAAAATTATATTATTTAGTTGTTTTTATTGCAAATTATACTTTATATGAAATGCAGTATTAATATTGCTATTTCGGTTACACAAACAGAGCAGCAGAATTATGTGTGCGTATATATAGGCCTAATAACTGTTATTACAAATAGTTTTTAATCCTTTTATATCTCTTATTGACACTGAATGAAAGAACATTCAATAAATACTGAATGTTAAGAAATAATAAATCATATAATGATACACACGTTTAAATTGTACAAGAACTGTTTTAATTTTTCTAATAAAATTAACAATTAGAAAAAAGATGTGAATTATCAGAATTTTAATTAATTTTTAAAAATAATAGTTAATTAAGTACATCTTTAATTTACTATAATTTATATGAGATGCACTGTTTAAAATACATTTAGCAGTATAGTTTATATTTTCATCTACATTTTGAATTTTTTGAATGGTTAGATGAAAATATGTTTTAGATATTGTAAATATATACCAAGTAATGACTAAATTACATTATTCATCAGTTGGATACCAATGCTAGTCTTAATAATATTAATAGATTTAGCCTTATGTCCAGTATTTCCTTATAAAGTTGACTACTTGATGATTTTAGGCTAACATTATTTAGAAATATGCAAAAAAGTTAGTATTTAATTAAAGCATAAATGTATATTCATAATACTCAATTTCCAAAACTTTGCATTTATTGAAGATGTATATATATATAAAATCCATTTATG
>NW_013666707.1:322858-324478 GCF_000517525.1 Limulus polyphemus | reverse complement strand
ATACCACATACCATTACCTAAATTATTTAAGCCAAGTTCATGTTAAATCCTTTCCAGGGTCTTTCCTAAATAGAAAAAAGAACATAAGTTATATTTAATATCTGTATAATAGATTTTATAAGTATTAAGATAAATATCTTAAAAATGACAAAAAGTATAATAATGAAATTTCTAGATTCCCTAAAAAAAATCTGGTCATGAAATTGAAGCATCCTTGTTTCATTTCATCTTTTGTAAATTAAGAATGTAATAAATAAGAAACTGAATCCTCTTTTTAGGAAAGGGATATAGTCAAAGAATTTATTTTATGAAAATATTTCAAAAACAACTAATATTAAATACAGTGTATCAGAACTAAACATCAAGTAAAATATAATGTAGCTTTTGATTTGATTAGAAATGAGTATTCAGTACAAATTTCTGAATGATCAAAAGTAAATTAATTTACAGATCAGAACTTTTTTTAAAAGTAAGTTAACCAGTAATGAAGTCACTTCCATATGCCAGACTTTACTAGAAATCATAAGTCCTTATTTTATTACAGGAAAATAAATGAACAAAGTACATTGAATCATTAGTTGGGTATTACATTTGATGACGGAATTAAGTAAGTGGAATTGCTGCTTTGGTTTGAAAATATCTTGCAGAATTATATTTAGAATTTTCAAACTAAGGCTAGTAAATTAATCACTTTGTTACACTGACAGGAGTGAATTGTATGATTAATTACACTTAAAATTTATGAAAGCAATTTTTAAGATAATTTTTTTAATATTTTTATGCTTGTTTTCTTTTTCTTTTTTTGATCTGTCAAATTAATACTTACTGTTTCAATTGTGTTAACAACTACAATTGTTATTTTGAATATGTACATTTAATTTAGTAATGTCTGTGTTTGCCACATGTTACAAAGATCATTATAATGTTTTTTAATCACCAGGTGGATGTTAATATAATTTTATTTTGTCAGTCCCAAGAAGTCCCTACTGAATTTGTTTTAAAAGAAAGAATTAAACTTAGTTCTAAATTAATGTTTTATATGATTGACATGCTAATTATGTAGAAATTTCTCTTAGGATAAGCAAAGGATCTGTAGAACTTCAAGAGAGAGAAAAAAAGAATATTTGCTCACAATATTTGCTGCTTTAAAGCCTTCAGTGTGCTGTTTATTTTGGGTGTAGTGAAAGAAATAGTACTGGAATTCATTGACCCTTGTCAAAAATTTGAATTTAAGCTTACATAGAATATTATTTATCTGGAGCTTCCTTAGGAGTACTAAGAAAACAAAAAGTAATGAATTCCATCTGATCTTAATATACAGTAGAGAACAACATATAATTTCAAGTTATTATTTTAATAAAGTTTTGGTTTTATTGGTAAGGGTTTATTTAATTTCGTTGGTAAAGTAGAAAAGACAGATATTTGATCTTGCTGAATTTAACAGGTGTATCATATTTGGTTTAATGTTTTTGAGGTATGTATATATATATATATATAGAGAGAGAGAGAGAGAGTAGTATTACTACTTACTTTAATTAAATTAAGTTTTAAGTTTTTTTTAGTTACTTACGTTTCTTACGAAGTAAAAGTTAGTAAGTACGTTACTATTATATAGTTATT
>NW_013666707.1:318159-322829 GCF_000517525.1 Limulus polyphemus | reverse complement strand
AGAGAGAGAGAGAGAGAGAGAGAGAGTGTTTTTCCTCTTTTTTTAATAAGTTTTTTTTTTGTACAGTTTCTTCAGAAAATGTGAAGAAGTTCATTATATGATATTTTTTTTCCTGTAGATTTTTAAATTCTGGATCTATCTGTTTGGAAACTATTTTTAATATGAACTTAATTATTTAAACTTTATAGTAGGATAACTTAAAGAGTGGCCATAAAGGAACTACCAATTTTGACTTTTGCAAAAATGAAAAACAGGAATGTGAGGGTCATAGATACACACTTTGAAATCTTAAATGCTGATTTGTTCTTTTAGCTAAATAATTTCTTTTGATGATTTGTATGGTTTATCAAAGGAAACGTGTACTTTAAATAGTTTTTTTTTCAGAATGTGACCAGAAGAGTCATTAGGCTTAAGTTCTTAGGTAATTTGTGTTAGTCAAATGTTGTTTGCCAATTTGTTATAAATGCATAAATGTTGTTGTAAGGTTTTTGTTATAAATGTACAAAAAATATTTTAATATTTTTTAATTCATCTGACTACAGTGTGCAATTTTTTTAATTGTTGCATAAGTCTATTTAAGAGTAAATATTACAAGTAAGTTTTTATGTCATTTATCATATAACGAACGTGTGGAAGCGTCAAGCCTTATTTTTTAAGTATTTGCATACATTTAATAAACAGTCTTTAGAAATTAAATAAATCTTAATTAAAGCCGAATATATCGCTAACAGCGAGGATACCTAACTTGTCAAACAATGCATTATAATCTTTAATTATTAACAATTTATTTAATTAGGTATATCCATTATCGGGTTGATTTTTTAAATGTTCGTGCCTCGTGATCTCATGACCAGAAAACTCAATTTTTTCAGCATTTTCTCTTCATCTTATAAAAAGAATGACCCATTGTGCTACTTTAAATATCTTGTAATTAAAATTATTTAGAGTAAACTATAGTGATATTTATATCATCATTATATATTGTGATAAACGAACACGTTTTCATGTTTTCCGCAAAAGTTTACTTTTATGCCGTGTCTATTATGGTTGTTTTCTTTAATTCTTCCCTATATATCGTTACCTCAGCGAAGTCACGTGACTGTAGTAACACGTCATGATATTCTAGAAGGATCATGTCTGTTCGTGGCAACTCTGGTCTTTTCTACACGCCCTCTATTCTTGTATATAAGTGAGCCAGATAAAGCGAAATTAATTAATCAGAATAGAATTGCAGACAGATAGAGACGGACAACTGAGTCAAGCGCGGTAGTGACCGTAACTAATGTGCGTGAATCTTTGTGAATTATAGCGTGTGTTTAAGTCAAAGTGACTGTGGAAATTAAGTGTATTGCAAAGTTGAGTTGAGAAAGAATAAACTAGTTTTATTTAAGAAAGGACTTGTATCGCTGAAGTTTATCGGAAATAATTTCTACGGAAAATTAACAAACGAACACAGACGTAACAATATTTAATTACAACGTGTAATCAGTTGTTCAGTTAAAAAAGTGAAGCATTTGTTGTTGTGTAATGTATGGAATTTTTTATTTAAAAAAAATTCGAAAATTTACAACTACAGTTACTTGGTCTTAATGCAATTTAAATGTCAGACAATGGAGTGTAGATCGGTGCGTAAAAAGAAAAAGTACAGATCGGCGATCAAACTATTTTATGTTTATAAAATAAATGTACTTATGGCTTCTTTTTTTTGTGTGTGTGTGTACGGAGGAAATTTTAATGGTGGTTAATCAAAGAATTTTTACCGTTTTACATTCAAACTTTGAACAATAAATAAATAAAAAATTACAATATCTCTCACGACAATTTCGATAGCCATCTAATTATCTAGGCCTAAAAGTCTCGAAGCTTAAGATAATGAAATTCACTGTATCAACATCTCGAAAAGCTGCAAACAAACGCATGGACTCTTTTTAAAATTATGTGAACTTTTTTATGGGGCAAGAAAACTATATTTCAATTGCTAAGTAAAAGGTTCAGTAAAATTCCAGTATGGAACACTGACATAAAACAATGCGAATCAAATTTGTATTAATCTAAACCAGGAGTGAAATTCTGTCGGTACTCACCGGAACTCAATACCGATTCTTAGTGGAATTCTAACTGGAGTACAGCGCCTTTGTATGGAAACAGGTACCAACCGAGTTTCGTTATTTTTATTTTACAGCAGTTCAATATGAATAGCGCATGAAAAGCACCGTTACTTTCAAAATACTTTCTCTTTTATACAAATTATACACTGAGGACCCGAGCCGTACGCAGGAATTTAAATTTGATCGCTGCTGGGAGTTGGGCTCATTATACACACATAATATGAATAAATCATATCCACACACATGCACATTCAACAGTATTACACTCGCCGAAATGACTGAGTATGTACGCATGAAGATAGTAATTGGTAGGGCTTGAGCCCGTGGTTGCCCCACCCCCATGCAAGCCACACCTGATGGCAAGATGAATACCTGCATTTCTCAAGAATATCACCATTGATTTAACATATATGAAAATGATATTGTGTTCGACTATTTGTTTAATGGACGTTTAATATATATTACGAATTTCCATCTATCAATAGAGGGCGCTAAATAGAACTTGCTCCGAAAGATTTGCATTTACTTTTGGATGATGTGAACATAATTTCTGATAAATTGCTTCCACAGGATATGCATGTATGTACACAATTATAAATGGTACATTGAATGTAAAATATGAAAGAGAGAGAGAAAAAACAACAAAGAAACGTGATAACACTAATAATAAATTTTTTCATAATGATACAGTTTAACTGCTTGTATACCTAGAATCTACAAGAAAATGAGGGAAGATTCATTATTCACTGAATTAGAATTTTATATTTAATATTAAAACAACTGTTTAATGTGACATTTTAATTAAATTTGAATATGAGTGGGCATAATGGAAAAATATATTTTATAGATATAGGTACATAAATGTATGTGACCAGGATGTGTGCTTTGGTTTACCCTTTTAATTAACCATTGCAGTTAGTAGCACACTAGTTATTAAACATGTAGTAAAAACTGTTGTGTATAATGACTTTGTTTAATGCAAAAGTTTATACATACCATAAATTTTGCAGATATGTTTCCAGCATGAAACAGGTTTTATTGCCTATTCAGGACTATAAATGTTTTACACATAGTACATTTCAATATTGTAAGTGAATGAATAACTGGGTCATGCTTCTAACTCTCATATGTTGTATTATAATAATAATGGGGGATTTTTAACTCATCGCATATAGGTGAACATGATACATTCTCACCTCATATGACATGGTATTACTTTAGTTGAAAAAATACCAGTATTTTTATTCTTTTTGTGTGTGTGTGTTTTGTACATCACTGGTTGACCCCATTACAGTAAGCTGACAGTGTGCAGTTTGTTAGATTTCATTGGAAAATATAATGTAGCTCTGATTTAAGCTGTAGATAATGTTTGAGTTATGAAAATTTATATATTAACCTGAATAATTGATCTAGAGTTAATCTTTTTGTTACTTTGTTGAAGCTTTGGTAAATCAGTTAGTCAACAGACGTGTATAAATGTTTTTAAACTTTGGATAAAATGGTAGTTAGTTTTCTTTGTTTCTTATTGAATATAACTTGTTACTTCTTTTATAAATGTAGTACATTTTATTCTTTTTCAGTGCTTTTAAGTATCAAGATGACTGTTGACTGCTGTGTGAAATGGGAAAGCCATTATGCTACTCTCATAAGTGCTTTTCATGAAATGTTTACTAAGGAACTTTTTGCGGATGTGACACTGTCATGTGAAGGTCATAAACTGAAAGCTCATAAAGTCATTCTTTCAGCGTGCAGTCCATTCTTCCAGGATTTACTGGAAGACAATAACTGTTCTCACCCTATTGTTGTATTTAATGGTCTAGACTTTCATCAGTTGAAAGCTGTTCTGAAATTTATGTATTATGGTGAGGTGAATATTGCCGAGAATGAACTTCCAGCTCTGCTTAAAACAGCAGAAATCTTGAAAATTAAGACAGTTTCTAGTAGTCACAGTAATCCTGAAAAGAGAGTACACTTTCCAGACTCAACCAAAACAAGTCAACAGTCGAGTGAAGATGAGAGGGCAAGAAGAATAAATGTTGTGATCAATGAAGATGAGGTGAGTTATTTTACTCACACATATACACTAGCTCTTAGCTTCAAGTATTGTCATAGATTGAGTGTTTGTTGAACAATGTAACATCAGTATAATTGTGTAGAAGCAAAACTTTCAACAGTCCTCCCTAAAAATATTGTGTGACTAATGAAAACCATTAAGTGGCTTCAACAGTGCAACTTTAGAGGAGCCTGACATCTGAGAGAAACTGCTACAACAATGTTTTTGTTACTGTTTAGGTATGGAGTCAAGTAGAAGGATATTACTAACAGCACAGCCAGAATCTAATTTTTATGAACATACAAAATAATAAATAAGACAAAAATGACTACTCAATTTATACAATAAATATCAAAATAATGGTATTGTAATCAAAATATAACAATGTTAGGTGTAATAAACATATGCATATGTTAAACATACTATGACATGTGTCTAACACAACTAATCCAACTTTAACTAACCTAATGTAACAACATACATAGATTAGGCAACAAACTAACCTAAAT
>NW_013666707.1:308388-317991 GCF_000517525.1 Limulus polyphemus | reverse complement strand
CAACAAGAAGTAATAAATAATATATATATATATATATATAACAAAATTTTAAAGAAATGGGAGGTAAAACTAATGGGAGTCGATACTCTTACATGGTTTATTATTACCTTAAATAATTTCCTAAGAAATTAAAGTTTAGATGTGAAAGATTTGAAAAGGTCATGATACTCTCTAAAACTTCTAGACCCATGATCAGTAGCAAGAATATTGTTGAATTTCCCACAGGATTGAACAGATTTTGTGTTTAATATGTAACAGGTGAAACCTTCTTAGTGAAACATGCAAGTTAGTTTACAAACTCTGTCTATAATGTCTTATAACATAGAACAAATTACATTGTATATAATAAGCAATGAGTAGTAAATATTGAAAAAAAAACTTTTTTGGAAATGAATAGTTGATAATTACGAAGTTCAGTGTTTCTATTTTATTGAAAACTTTGAAATTTATCATTTTATTAATAATGTTGATATTTAAATCCAGGTAGTTTGCTTTGTTTTAGTGAAAGTTTTTTTTTTCCAGGGTGAGTTTTGGTGGATAATTTTGTTCGAATGTGTCAAGAAAACCTTGATAGTTAGGTAAAATAATATTGTCAGTATATTTACAAGTGCAATTTTTTATTGAATTCCTTCTTACTAGTTTGAATAAATTTAAACCTGCAACTTTTCTCCGATTAAAGTTCCTTGTACTTGTTGGAAGATATATCTGTAATAAATAACGACCGTGTTTAATACAGAAATCTATACCTACGACCCTGCTCAAAGGTAATTACTGTGTATAAAGACAAGTTTACTATATAGGGTCCTGCCAAGAAATTTTTGAGTGCCAGGTATTTCTCAGAGAAAAAAACAAACATTTAATCCATTTGCTTAATTTTATGAGCATTTCTGCATTGCACCTTATATGTTTATTACAATTACATACTTGTCTGCACATTAATATTGATTTATTCTTCCAAGAAATTAATGCAAGTGTTTGTATTCCTGTTCAATTTCAATGTAATTTTGATCTTTGAACTTGGTAAACCAGGCTAAGTTTTAACAATTCAAAAAATTATGAAAAAAAAAACTTGCTGTATTCACTTATAAACAGTGTCAGACCCAAGAAAGAACATAGGTTTATGCCATCCATTGACTTTTATTATGAGGAAGAGAGAACAACCTATCCAACCACTATTTTGGGGAAACATAATTTTTCATACTCCTATCTGCAGTGTTATTAGTCTTGAGTAGTAGTTTGAATTTTGCTGTTTTATATCTGTATTGGGTAACTAACCCTACTTATTAATTACTATTATTACCATAGAACTCATTAGAGAACTCTTGAGTTTTCTAAGACTATTTGGTTGCTAGAAGTGTTGTAAACCTTTCTCATTCTGTGTGTATATACTTATTTAGTGTTATTTTTTTAATCCAGAAGGACAGTCCAGAAAGGATGGATCTAGATTTACAGACAAGTTTGAATCCTGTAGATGTTGGTATGAGTAGAAATAATATTTTCATTGATATGTTGTTATTTAATGTATGTATTATATCAGCGTGTAAATGATGTGAAAATAAGTTATGTGAAAATTAGATGTTTTATATTAATTTTACTTGGTTAATATGTTTTTCTCAAAGGTAATATTCACCAAACAAATTACCTTGAAAAATAAAGATAATTTGGATAGATACCAACCATGAATTGGCAAGTAAAAATTCCTCTGAAGGTAAACTTTGGTGAAAATATGGATGAGATATACTATGTTAAAAAAGAGTTGTAACTACTTTAACTTAAATGTTTCATGAAGTGTAAATAGTTATTTAATACCCTGTAGTTATACCGAACTGATATTTGCAGGAATAATAATGTGTATTTCAACTGCATTAACGTGTAAGTTCTATTTTAGTAGAACCGTAATGATGTGTGATATTGTTACATTTAATATTTGGTGGCTAGTCCTCCAAATGAATGGCACTGTAATCACAATGTGTTGCATAAGTGCAAGTAAATTAGTCAGGGCTTTAAAAAGCTGAGTTGGTAAGGGTAGTTCTCTAGTCCAAAAGGTATGTAAAACTAGTCGTGTTAGTTCAGTGTTATTGTAGTATGTGCTGTTTAGTTCTTGTGTGTTTGAGTTTCATATTGTGGAGGGAAAGTGGTATCCATTGTGAGGGTCAGGCTTGAATTTTAACTTTCTGGTAGATTTTAAAATTTGATTCTTTGCAGTTGACTGTATATTTTCTGACTTTAAAATAAAAGATGATGAGGTAGTATTTTATTGATAGCCAAAACTTTGTCACGTATCATGTATTTTTTAGTAAATCTTTGAGGAGCCTTGAGGCTATAATGTAACAAAGTTGTATTTGCAAATTTAGAATCAGACTTGATGGACGTCTCCTGCGAGTGTTTTTTTTTGTGGACAGAAGGGCTTTAGTTCAGCACTTGCAGCCAACATCCACATGTCTTCCTGTAGAAAGGAAAATTTATCTTCTACCTGGAACAACAACTATACCACAGTAAACAGTGGAAACTCGGTGACCACATCAACCAGAATGCTGCCACAAATAAGCGCAAGTGGTATGGTGTACAGATGTTTTTAATGGAATCACTCAATATGCCATTACGTGTCACAAAGAAACTATAATTTTCACTTCATTTATTTCACCAAGATTCCATATTAAAGAAAACAAAAGTGAGTTTTTTTATTACAGATGATTTTAATTCAAAACAAAGGTTTCATACTTGGGGAAAAATCAATTTTTCTTTAGGTTCTTTCTCATTTACTTAGAACAACTAATTGAAATACAATTCATGGTGGCTGTAACACATCAATATGCTTATATTAGAAAACATAGACTACTTTGAAAATGGTAAATCAGTGGTGTAGGAAGGAGTTTCAAAGTGTGGGTCCTTCGTTAGACATGCATAATTATATTAAGACATTGAAAGTATAAGGAGCTGCTAAAAGCAGCTACCGTGCTTCCAAAAGTAGCTCAATCTAGGGGGGTCTAGGGGCAAACCTCCCACAAAATTTATACTATCATGTGATTTACAGTTGCTATATAAGTAAAATATGTAAAAGTAGGGGTGCTACAGCACACTCAGTTTTGATGCCTCTGTAAAGACTATTGTATGTTCTACATTAATTAGTTACAATATTTATTATTTTTGATAATTATTTTTCAGTATATCTTATCATTTGAAAATTGAGATGGTCTAAATATTGGATGTTGTGTTGACTTCAAGGTACAGAAAGTGAAACGCAAGAGAAACCCTCACATCAGTGTTCTTTTTGTGGAAAGAGGGACTTTCTAACCGAACGTGCTGTTAACATCCATATGTTCACCTGCAAAAAGAAAAATCAATTGACCAGTATAAAAAAAAAAGCTATGTGTTAAAAGACAGTGTAGAATCCATGAGTACCAGAATAGGTAACAAAAAGTCAAATGGTATGTTGGAAAAGTACTGGTTTATCATTTTTTCTTCATTTAGTTTCTTTATGGTAAAAAGCTCATCCAAAACCTAGGTTGGAATTCAGTAAAAATGCTGTTAAAGAACTAAGTAATCAGATCAAACTTTTTTCAGGGGTATGTAGACATATCTAGAAAAGCTCTGGGATGTTTGGTGATAAGGTTGATGACAATAAAGAATAATTAGAATTTACAAAGTACCCACGTACATAAATTGTGCTACCTATATTTGTGTTGTCCCCATGATTCTTAAAACCCTTAATTTTTTTGGGTTCTCGCCAATTTTGCTGCTTATTGATTCTTATTGTTGGATTTTTAGAAACAACAAGCAGAATTTATAAATGCAAAACAAACAAAAAATTTATGCTCATTAGCTTGTCAAAATAAATCATTTATGTATTAGGATTTTGAAAAAGTTTTTATTTCTTAAATGAAAGTAACCAAATTAACTTATTTCTTAATATTTTATATATACACTACGTAGTCATTAGAATTGAATGAATAATTATTAATTTAATAAGTGTTTAATACTGAGTAGTGTATTGAGTACGGCAATAGTAACAAAAAGACAACAACAAAAATTAACTCTAATTTTAGTTATCTTATAGTGTTATCAGGCTTTAATATACCTGCTTAGTTTACCTGTGTAGGTAATCATTGTTAAAGAAGTAATTTCACTTATAAATTTGTCCTCCAAAAGTTTAAATTTTTCTTTCTAGTAGTGTTAAAATAACTAATTTTGGTTTTCATATTTATATGTAAGCTTTATTGAAACCTACCATAGCATAAAAGAATAGTAAAAAAACATTTTCATCTAAGATTGATTGTATTTAGAACACAAAGGTTGAGTGTTCTCCAAGGACCAGCTGATTAACTTTTGGTGAATGTAGCTGAAAGGTCAAAGTCATACTGAAGGTCAACTTGTTTTGTTATAATGGTAGCTAATTTGAAAAACGATCAAAATTCAAAAAGAGGATGCCTAGGTCTACATTTTTGAGGGGGAAGAATTGATTGCTGTATATTTCAGGTTGTTTACTTCAATAGTGAAAAAGCATTGCAGGTTTGGGGTTGCACTGCCTTAGTGCCTTTCTGGTTAGTGATTTCATCCTCTTCAAATCACTTCTTTCTTAAAAGCATTGTTTTTGAAATATTGGTATTCTGATATAAAAACAAATTGGACCCAGATATCTTTTTTGTTTTTTGATTATTCTTAAGACAAAAATACTTGTGTGTTCCAAAATAAAATTGAAGATTGTCTTATGATGTAATTAGAATTAAATTATTGATTGAGAAAGTACTCTGTAGATTATATCCCACTAATTGAAGGTAATCATAATGCATCAAACATGATCCAAGTAGCCATACACTCCCTTGTGATGGACTAATAATAATGTAATAGCCATGATCGGAGTAGCTGTATATTCTCTTATAATGGACTAAACATTGAGAGATAGATATGTTCTAAATTACTGTGCTGTTGTATGTGGTGTATTTATAAATAGTTGTGTGATAAGTATTGTTACAACAGTAGAAGTCAGATGATGCTAGTAACATGTCATGAGATTCTAGAAGGATCATGACTGTTCGTGGCAACTCTAGTCTTTTCTATGCGCCCTCTATTTTAGTATATAAGCCCGGCAAATAAAGCGGAGAGGAAGAGTGACGGCATATATAATTGCAGATAGAGATATATAGAGACGGATAATTGAGTCAAGTGAGCGGTAGTGACCGTAAGTAAAGTGCGTGAATCGTTGTGAATTATAGCATGTGTTTAAGTTAAAGTGACTGTGGAAATTAAGTGTATTGCAAAGTTGTATTGAGAAGGAATAAACTAGTTCTATTTAAGAAAGGACTTGTATCGCTTAAGTTCTTCGGAAAGAATTTTTTACTGGAAATTAACAAACGACCAGAGACGTAACAGTATGTTCTAAATAGCCATACAGTTGCTTGTTATGTACTTATTATTACAAGATAAACGTTTAAGAAATAACCGTATCCTCCTATGTGAGGTACTTGTGTCTAGTTGTAATTTCTGATTTCACACTGTAACATAGTATTTTAAAAATTGAACCAGTTGGTCCAAAATAAATAATTAGCTTTTTGTTACATTGCAGTTCTACACCAACAATCAAAAGGATCTAAAACTACCACAGATCGGTGTCCATTTTGTGGAAAGAGTGAATTTAGCTCAGTTCGTGGTGCTAAAATCCATATCTTCTACTGCCGGAGTAAAGTGTCTCCTGAACATGAGAATAATAGTAGAGAACTTGTGAAAAAAACAGTCAATAACCAAAACGATAACATAAATGGTACGATGATGAAAATATTTACATTTTGTGTTTTAATGTTTTTTTCTTTTAGATAATTTTTAAAAAAGTATTACTTTACTGAATATAAGTGCCAAGTTTTACTTTTCCTGGGGGGGAGGAGATTAGAGTTGTATCTTGGCCCACTAAATCTGGAACACTTTGAGTCATGACAGGTTTTTCATCTTGCTCCTGAATTGAAATTAATTAATGTTCATTAAAGTGAGGGGGGTGTGTGTGAATATATCTTAATTACATGTAAAATGATAACAAATAAATAAATAATCAGTGTTAAATTTGCAATAAAATAAATAATGTTGGGTTATTAATTCTTAACCTAAAAACCTGAGTTGTAAATGCCTCAAATACAACTGATAATAATTACAATTGACTCAATGAATTTGGTTCAAACTGTAACAATGTCATCCTCCTTTCAGCCAGTCTCATGATCCCTATTATTAGGCAAAAGGCCTCATTGGCACTGGATATAGCAAATGTAGTGTAGTTGACATAACATTTTCACCTTTGCTTTCAGTCATGGGTTCATAGGAAAACCTGCATGATAGTTTGGGATAATCGTTAGTGTAAGAAATTAGATAAACATTTTAACTGTCATTAACACAAAGAGAAATGTACAATTACAGGGGTGGGAGTTGTGGGGATTACAACCCCTTTTCCAATGGACTACTTAACAAAGGTACCCTAAGGCATAATAAAGAAAGCAAAATTTTTTAAAATCCTTCACATTCTAGTGGAAAATCCTGTATCTCACTTTTGGGGATATTTTATTTAGTAATACAGAAGTAAAAACTAGTTAAAAACTTTTATGTTTCTTCAATGCGAAAAAAAGACTATTTCTAACTAGTTATAATCAGATTTAAATGCTTAAGTGTAATGGAGTTAGACAAAAGAAACTTTTGCAATCTTTTACTCTTTTTTTTACTCAAGAGAATGATCACACCAGTGATTAAAACATCATACCTGTTCTAAATACAAATGTTACTTGCCGTAAAAGCTGTAACTTGTAATATAATACAATCTTTTACTCTGTTCATGGAGTTTGTAACCAAAAGTTTGTGATAAATGTCTTTTCACTATATTTGCAGAAAAATAATCGTTTGTCAATTCCATGTTATCATGCCCTGATGTTTAACTTTTCGTGAAAAGTTTGTTAACCTAAAATTTTTTTCTGACTACTTTCTTTTCATTTAGAAGGTGGAAATCAAACTAGAATTTGTGATATTTGCAACAAAACTTCAGATAATCTTAGAGCCCTTGTGGTTCACAAGATAACAGAGCATGGTAATGTACACTGTATTTAATATTCTTTTAGCTTACATTTTTTTTAAAGATAATGTTTTTGACTCGAGTTTTAGTCACTTGTCTATTGTTAAAATTTCTACTGACAACATAAAATCATAATGCTGTAGTTTTTCAGTTTTGTACCAGGTATGGTATTTCAAATATTCAGAGACAATTAAAGCTGTTTTTACATTACTTCCACTAAGGGATGCTAACAAGAGTACAAAAAGTTTAATAATTTGAGCAATTTAAGCCCAGTAAATATTATTTTTAGTTTTTAACTACGTATTGAACTTTTGGATGATATATTTATAGATTTATTAGCTTTAGAGTTTTTAAAATTTTAAAACAAAAAAAAAAATTCTAGCTTGTTTGACTTTACAGTTTTTGACACCAACAACTTCAAAAATTTGTTTTCAAACTGTTTGTATTAGAAATAAGCAACGAATATATACAAAAACCACAGGTTTGAAGCTGTTTCATATAGTAACAAGTTTTAACTGAGCAGGCAGAAATTTTTAACAAGTAATGGTCAATCCCACTATTTGTTGGTAAAAGAGTATCCCAAGAGTTGGTGGTGGGTGGTGATGACCAGCTGTCTTTCCTCTAGTCTTTCACTTCTAAATTGGGTATGTCTAGTGCAGATAGCTCTCGTGTACCTTTGCACAAAATTTGAAACAAACCAAACTTTTATATTTGACTTTTCAAAATCTTGACACTATATCAATAGTTACTAAATCCTAGCAGCTAGAGGAAGGTTAAAGATATGTTAAAAAAGACATTTATGACAATGAAATGGGTGTTATGTTAAGCCAAACCTGATAATGCTTGTTTATAACTTTGGATCTGTGCTCACTATAAATTCAGATGCACACAGTACTGAAGAAGTTTGCTTCCTATATTTGTACCAGTTGTGTTTCTCATATGAATGTATCTGTTTTGAGATTTTATTCTTCTTTCTCAGTCTTCACATGACAATGTTATAACTAAGCTAATAATAGTGGTGATAAAAACTGACTGAATATTCATTTCAAAAGTATTTCTGTTCCAAACTTCATGAAGATATAAAAAATTTAATGTAAGGATGTTTCAGGAGCAATGTTTTTTTTAACAGAGGACGTTTTCCCTGGGGATAACATTCCTCATGTGAGAATATATGGTCACCCAGATTTATGCGACATCACTTAATGCATCATATAATTAAGTCACCTTCTCAAGTCCTTTGTTACTTTGTAAATTGTTTTCGTTACTTCTAGTTAACTCTTAGATGTAGCAGCAGCCATCAGTGCAAAAAAACAAAGTATATTTGTTTGAAGTAAGTTTTATGGTACCTTTATAATAAATATACCTGTCTGTAGTAGTTTTAGTAACCATTTTATTGATGAATACTGATGTGCACATAAAGGTACTAATTGATTAAAAACTTGTAACAGTATCTTTGCCTCTTTTTTTAGAAAACTTTTGCTCTATTTAAGTTCAGTACTTAAGAGTTTATAAATTCAAAAAGAAAAGTATATTATTTTATTTATCTAAACACAGGAATTGGCACAAGGCCATCTAAAATCCCAGAAAAATCAGCTAAAGAAATGTGTAACATATGTGGCCAGAACTTTGATGGAGCATGGGGTCTTTTCCTTCACAGAGCCAAGACGCATGGTATTTCAAAATCAAGTCAGCTCAGAGGTAATATGTAAGTTTTAATTTTTGGTGTTGTGTCACTTTTGTTTACTTACTTCAATATCCTCCTGTTTTCCATGATAATTTTCTAAAAAATCAGATTACTACACTGTTGAACATTCTATGAGTAAGACATCGAAAAGATTACTGTTTTTATTTGTTGCTCAGTGTTGACTAACATATTTAATATTAGATTTTTCTTCTCAAGCTGAAAGAAACAGTGACCTTACTTCACAAACTTTCTAATCGTATTTTTAAACATATACTTTCTTGGGAATTCTCCTGAATTGTTACTCTTTTCTACATAGTTTTTAACAAGTGAATACTAAATTGATATTTGTTATACTAAATCCATTTCTTACTGGATCTTCTTGTGAAATGAGGGTTTAACTTGAGGTGCCTGACTTTGTTGTTATTCGTACAGTTACCAGAGTTAATACATTTTGAAATCTTATATATTGGTAGTTTAATTTATTTTTAATAACATTCTTTGAAAAAAAATCAACCACTAATTTGTATTTAGATTTCTTGCTTTCCAAAAATATCGTCAAAATGAATGTGTTTAATTTAATTAAACAGTTTCTGACTCTGTCAAAGATATCTTTAATTGATTAATATTTCACTTTTAAAACTTATTCCAGAGCAACTGTTGAATGTCAGGGTTTTGTACGTGGGCTGCCATTCTTTTACAGTTGGTGTCTGTAACTTGTTGGTGATAAATTCAAACAATAAATGGACAGCACACAATCTACTTGTGTTATATATTCAAATGTACAAAAATTCTTTACACTATAGAATATCACAGTTGTATCTAAAATTCTAAATAATACCCTTTTTTTTTGTCAAAAGTCTACACATGCTGGTTTAGT
>NW_013666707.1:297835-307425 GCF_000517525.1 Limulus polyphemus | reverse complement strand
AAAAATAGGGTTTTGTGGTCACTCATTGCAATGTCTCAGGTGTAGTCATTCCTCTGAACTCTCCACTGTGTTCCCCCCCCCCCATTTCTTCTTGTGGAGTTTAAGAGTCCATACCACTTTCCAGTTCCAAGCCACTATATAAAATGGGAGTAAGCCGTCAAAATTGCAGTTCATCCCTTCGATTGGAATCCCTTATCCTACCCCCCCATGTGGTTGTTGGTTCCCACAGACTGGGTTTTGGAATTAGAGCTGAACCAATCAACATAAGTCCTCATGCATGTATTACAAATGTCTCTATTCTCTCCCTCATTTATATTCTCGTTACTCCATCAGTGTTGTAGATAATAGTGGAGGTACTTGCAGATTACTATGGTTCTTCACCTTCCGCTATCCCTCAATGCTTATTACTCTGAGGGTGTTACTGTGCTTGGGGTGGTTCTTGTCAATTTATAATTTGAGTGAGATGGTTTATATTAAGTAGACATCTTTTTGATGTCAGATGTTGTGTTCCCAGATCAATCAATCAATTTTTCACATTATCATGTGCCTTGTTCCCTCTGGTCTCATTAACTTGAGGTGAAGAGAGTATGGTGGCCTGGGTTTTGGATTGTAATTGACTTGCCAGCGGTATGATCTTCTTTCCTACCCCCACATGGATGTCAGTACACGGCGGCCAGGTTTTGGATTGTAGCTGACTTACCAACAGCATGATCTTTGACTTGCTGTGTACGGTCAGTCACACCCTAGCCACTCTACACTTAGGGTCACATCCTTTTAATCTTACCCACTTTTATGTTTCAGGGATTGAGTTTCATAAATATTGTATGGTTTGGATCCCTGTCATGCCATAGTTCTCTCCCAGATGGATGTGCTCTTCTGTTTTTTGCCCATATGTGCAACATCCTTCCACAATGGGTGAAGAGCATACCTGGTTCAGAAGTGGTATGGTCTCCCACATCAGATCATTGATTCTGAAGATCTCCTCTTGGGGAGTGTCCTTCGGATGCTTCTTTCTCTCCCTCCACCAATTCAATATGGGGTTCTAGCTATTTATGTGAGGGGAGGTAATGTAATGTATTGGAAGTTATAATTTTCCTACTCTAAAAATGTATTTCTGATAGGTACTTACCACTTCCCACCCTTCCTCCCCACTGAATACTGGTGCTTCCATTTTCTGCCAAAACCCAAAGTGATAGTTTGGTAGAATAGAATAGAGGGAGTCACAGGCATCAAGAGAGTTTGTCTCAGTCTTATTGGTGGAGGGTTGTCGCATGCCGATTTGCATGTCAGGCGCAATGGAATCAATCATTTCAAGTGGGAGATTTAAGGCTTGTGGCATGTGCAAAAGAAATTGTTTGCATATAGAAGGCAGCACAGAACGAGAATAGCTATTTATGTGAGAGGAGGTAAGTACCTATCAGAAATACATTTTATGTATAGGTAAAATTATAACTTTCTCTAATCTATTTCTTACTATATAATCTGCAATAAATTCACTTATGTTACCCCATGGGTTACCACGGTTGTATCCAGAACTTTAAATAATTGTCTCCTTTTCGTCAAAGTCCACACAGATGGGTTTAATTACTTTAGAACACCCTTTAACAAGACAAATTATTCTCCTTATCTTTGTTAAACTTTGAAACTGACTCTTTAATATCGCTCATTGCAGATAAACTAACAATCATGCAGTCTGACTTAATTTTCACTAACGTAACGTTTTCAGTCTATTAACTTCTTCTACTTCACTTCTTTAGTTGGTAACCACAGTTGTATTCAGAGCTTAAAATAATTGTCTCTTTTTTTTCATCAAAAGTTCACACAGACTGGTTCGGTTACTTTAGAACCCAATTGACAAAACAAATTATTTTTCCTATCTCTGTTGTTACAATACAGCTGTGAACCATACTAGAGAAATCACCTGTTTAGGCTAACACACGCCAGTTAACTTCATGTTTTCTTTCACTAACTTTTTTCTGTCTTGACTAAACTTTACTCGACTTGCGGTTACTTGGTCATGTATATATATATATATCTTGCCCAACTGAGGCCTCAAACTTTCTACAAACTGTGAGATGCTATGGTGTAACAATACTCGCATAGGAAGAATAACTTAGAGGTTTTGAAAAAGATGACCTCAACTATACTCTAACAATTGAACTACACACACAATATACGACTCTTACTAAGTTATGTAAAGAAATTTATTATAACAATAATAATTAACTTTTAACACTGTTGTTTTGAATACTAAATAATCATTAAATATTAAATCACTAAATTAACTAAACAATAGCTCTTACACTAAACAGTCTTGTAAACCCAACATTTAAGTATTCTCAGATAGGCCCACTTTGTAACAGGTGGATCAGCAAGATAGATCACAGTCTGATACTGAACTAAACTTACTGAGTTCTAAGCTAACAAATAAAACGACTGGACACAATTTGTGATACAAAATGAAAACAAAGGACACAAAACACAGTGTGCGTACTTGCATTGGACACTGGATGGTTGCCTTTCCTGTACTCGTGAATTGATCAACAGATTTTTCTCCCTCAAGATGTCGTTCCATAACCCCATAAACGTTTTAAACACATTTTTTTAGTCTATGTATGCACCAAATTGCTTGTGGATTTGTTACCTTGATGGTTACATAGCCCCTAATAACATGATTCACACAAAATATCTAAATAAAAATACTATCAACTTTGCGATTAATCCTTCTAAGTTGATTTTGTGCAATTTTTTGGTCAGCTCTTTACAGTAGACTTTGTAACGGGCAAAACTTTATAACTACTCTTTACAAAATCTGGCATTCACTGGTAGTGAATAGTATAAAAACAAGTCTGTAATTTGAAGGGGTAGATGCAGGAGATCTTACTATTTACAAAAAAAATCTTTATGACTTTTAAAACTATTAGCTTCAATGAAGAGCTTAAGAAAAGGCAAGAAGTCTCTTTTGGAGGCAGTCAATGCAGAGTCAAGTAGTACTATACCAGAAAGCAGCTGTGGTCCTGAGGAAAGTCTAAACTTGAATGAAACACGGCCTACCAACCACGGGTATGATGGAAGAGAAAACCCCTCAGATTTGATCATTTCAAATCAACTGCAAAGTAATCCAAATGGGGAGACAGACACTGAAACTGGTAAGGAAATGTCATTTCTTGATTCTTCTATATTAGATAAAAATAAATGTAGCAAAACGTATGGACCATTTTCAGAATCAAGTCAACTCACAGATAATATGCAAGCCTCAGTTTTTAGTTAAAAAAACAGCTCACAAACCTAGTCTCTATTTGACAAACAAATTCAGGGTTCTCTTGCCAGGGAACCAAAGTATAAGAATATTTTTTTGTTGTTGTTGTTTTTGTGAATATCTTATTAACGAGTCAGAGTAGAGTTGACTTACATTTATATATTTCTTTTAGGAAAAGTCTTTAAGCTGATTTTATTTTAGCTTTACAAATCTACAACAATACTGTTTGTGTATCAATATATTGTTTGTCAAGAAAAAAGATTCCAACACTGTTGTAGAGCCTATTGTATACTATTATTGGATTATTGCCAAATTAGATCATTATAGTTAGAAGAAAAATAACAAAAGATGGTTTGGTGTTTAACATTTTTCAGAATACAGTAATTCATTAAAAAAAGTGTAAAGGTATAGATATTAAAATTATTTAATTCATGAGAAAGATAGCATTTGTGAACATAATACAAATTATAATAGCATCACACACAAGTTTTTCTCGTCACGACTTTATGAAGATTATTGTACTAGTAAAGGTTATCCAAAGTATTCATTATGTTGACAACATAGCTGTTTCAGGGTTTCATGTTGGTTTTATCTAAGTAAAAACAATTAATTATGTTGACAACGTGGCTGCTTTAGGGTTTCATGTTGGTTTTATCTAAGTAATCCAAAGTATTAATTATGTTAACAACATATCTGCTTCAGGGTTTCATGTTGGTTTTCTGAAGTAGGGAAAGTCAAAAAATAAAATACAACAGATAAAAGAAATTTGTTGTATACAAAACCAACATGAAACCCTGAAGCAGCTATGTTGTTAACATAATTAATACTTTGGATTACTTAGATCTAACTGCCTTTAAGGTAAAAATAGCTTTACATATGTTTATACTACTGAAGCTAGGGAACCTTTAGAAAGTGAAATCCATAAATGCATCTCAAGGAACATAAACATCTGTGGTTTAATATGAATCATCACAGCAGCTTGAATGAGAATTGGTTGTAGCATTGGGTGTTATTGCTATGGTGTGAATGCCTTTTACAAGCTGGGGAAGTATGATTATAATTAATCATAATTGTAATAAGGTATTAATTTTAAGCCTAATTTATTTTTAAACACTACATTCTGTATCTAGTCCCTTAGGGATTTCCAAGAATTAGAAGAGTGTATAATAATAGTATTCCAACCATATTATATTTGTCATATTCATTGCTGATGGTGTGTTTTGCTCAATCCAGAGCTCTTCATGCAAGCTAGGATACAACAAATACAGTAGTTGTTGGGTCATCATTTATATAAGTCTTCTGTTACCATTTGTAGAATGTAGTGTTTAAAAATATAATAGATGTAATACTGATGTCTCATGACAAGTACGATTGGATAGTATTCTTTGTATTAGCTTGCCTTAAGTTCCTGTTGCTTCTAATCTTCTAAAATAAAGCTAATCTTTCTCTTGCCAGCAATTTTGCTTTGTACTTTAATTAACAAAAAAAAAATGCTGGAATGACAGTACTCAGGGGCAGATTGGCCACTGGGACACCAGGCAAAATCCCAGTGGGCCAGTGGGATGGTTATACTGTCCCAGTGCTATTGACTAACCTACTGTACGTCTCTCTCTCTCTAGTTACTTGAATGATAATAGTGTACAAGTAACTGTTAGATTGTTCTGTCTCTACTATGTATTGCTTTAAACTTTAAGAGAAGTGGTTATAGGATGAGACTGGATGAAATTTTGTTTTCGAATCGTTCTCAAAATGGCTTAGTCTTAAACCTTATTGATTCATTGATAAGTGAAAAATTCTTCAATACATCAGTCAAAAAAAGAGAGAGAGAGAAGTTGCATACCAAAACAAATGATTTACCCAGTACAACACAAGAAGAAGATAAAACCCAAGCTAGCCAAAAAAATATCATATCACTTAAAGAAAATCGAGATTAAATAAGTGAAATAAATGTGGTAACAAGAATGAAAAAATCAGGTTTGTCTTGCAGGGAGTTTAATTCTACTCATTTCTAAAGTAATAAAAGCTAGAAAATGTCACCTTTTTGCTTTGATGATATAACTACTCTTTACTTTTTATAATTAAACTTTCTAACCTATAGTCTAAAGAAAGGAGAGAAAAATCTTGTGAAAGGCAGAATAGTCTTTTTTATTATTTTTGATTGTTTATTTCCATTTTGTTTTATTATTTATTACATTTTCTTCAATCTTTTTTTATTTTAAAAATAACTGAAATGTTTCTTTTGGATGCACTTATCAAATTATTATTCTGGTATGTAATTCCTTTTTATCCTTTTGATTACGATTGTGTTCAATTCATGTAGTTGGTAAAAAAAATTGTCATACAAAATATCTCTATAAAACACTTTTTTATTTTTTCAGTTGGACAAAAAAAATAAAACTGCAGTCTGATGGTTCTGATCCTGTGTAATCCATCTGTTCTCTAAGGAAGAATTATAATGATATTAGTGTCTGTCTTTATTATTATTTTTCCTACAGCATTGCTTCCAGATTTGGATGCAACAAATAAAGACATGGGTCGATGTACATTTTGTGGGAAAACTGGGTTTAATACTTCACGTGCAGTCAGTGTCCATTCATACTACTGCCAAAAAAAAAGAATCTCTCGAAAGAAGAAGAAGACCATCAACATTAGTAAAAGACAAGCTTTGGGGAAAGTTTCCAGATTACGCAGTGGTGACACAAGTGGTGATTATTATTTGTTGTTTTAAAATATCTGATTTCTTCACTGAAACATTTGTTTTATATGACGTATTATTTTGCAGAGGTTGTTTTTTAAACAGTTACTGCTACTGTAAACATTTCATCTCACCATGTTTAGTTTTTAAAGTTATAGAAAATGTAATAATGGTGTACTATTATAAATAAAGTTTGAGGCTATACTAAGAAATAATCCAATGTTCAGCTTGTGCGTTAAATCTTTCAGTGTTATGTAAATTAGTGTAACATCAAGCAAGTGTTCTTATGTTTATGATCTGGAAATTTGTTGTAGTTGTTGAGAGATTCTTTTTGAGTTTACATAATGTAAATATCTGAAAGAATTCAAATCTTACATTTAATATTTAGAAACAGAAAGTGGAGCAGGTGAACCTATCGGATCTACAAAACCAGTTTGCCCCGTGTGTAACCGAATATTTGCCAGTCCATGGGGCTTACTGCTACACCAGGCTAAAGCACATTCAACATCTTTGAAACATATTGATTATGTGGAAAACATGTCAGGTAATTGACTTAAGGATGCTTTTCACATATGTGTACCCTGAAATTATGGAGGAATGTACATTGGAAAGACAGGAAGAACAACAAAACAAAGACTTACCGAACATGTTGACACAACAAGACTTTTCCATTCTGAAAAATCAGGTACAGCTGAACATCCCCTCACAACGGGAGACAATATTCGATGGCGGAAGTATAAAATTTTAGCAAATGAACAAACATGGAAATGTAGGAAAGTATAAAAAGAAAGAAGCCCTTAGAATAAAAATGGGGAATATAATAACATATCTGATGTCTTAATGGGCTGGGTTGTAGTGACTAACACATTAGAAGTCAGAAAAGTGAGCCAAGATAATTGAAACTGACAAATATTTATTGAAATCAACTGTAGCAATTTTTATTTTTTTAATTGATTGGTCATCTCTTCTAGACAAATTTGAATAAAAGTACGAGTGAAAACCATTATGTATATTTTCCTCTAAATTGGCAACCAAATATTTTACAATAAAGTATTTATGCTGTATAAATTTAAACTGCTTCCTACAAAATCTTTAAGTAATGAACAGTTTGAATATACATGTTGTTGGCATTTTGTGTGTGCCATGAATACTTTCCCATTAATGTGTAAGTTTCTAGAATTATACCTGTCATAAGACATTAGTATTAGGCCTATTACATTTTTTAAACACTATTCTTAACCTTATCTTTTTGGGATTTTCAAGAATTAGAGGAGTTTGTTTCTACAGTGTTTTAAAAGCATTGTTGCTATTAACTAACTTGTAATAACACTTTAAAAACTCTCCAAGGTTACATCTTCAGATGTAAATAAAAGTGAATATCCACAATTTTGTAGTATGTTCTTCCTGCACACGGTGTTTTTATTATGGAGCTAAACAAACTACATATTTTACATGATATAACTACTTATGCTTCGATTTGAGCCACGATATGACACTGAATAAGCTGCTCACTTTTAATTGTGGAGTCATTACAGCTATCATATTATTTGATTCGGTGTATAGGTGCATTAATAGATGGTGGGGGCTGCCCTTTCTTTAAGAATTAATTCTAAAGTGGTCACAGTTAAGCCTGAACTTTAGGGGCCCCTGACCTGGCATTTAGCCTTTGGGTTACAAAGGTGCCTTGAAGTTGAAAATACCAATTATTAATATTTGAGCATGTTTTGCTTCTAAAGATTAGTTTATAAGATTGTAATAATACATGAATTTGATCGGTTAATTTCACACTACTCCCTCCCAGTGGTTCAGCAGTAAGTCTGATGGCTTATAATGCTAAATTTTGGGTTTTATTATTCATATTGATAAGCCATTGCATAGCTTTGTCCTTAAACACAAACAAACAAAATGTTTTGATTTCAGTGTTGTAATCCATTATAAACTTTGATATTAATTGAGATTATTGTTGTTGTTTGGCCTCGTACTATTAGCATCTTTTCGCTGGTATCAGGTGACTGATTAGTACTCTGGTCATAATACAGTGTCGGTAGATAAACAGTTACCAAATTAGATGTGAAACACACACACACCGAATGTAATACTGAATAACAAGAAATAAGTTTAATTTAATAACCTTGGTCTTGTGTTTTGAATAAATAGACATTATCACTATTCATATATTTTATATCTACCTAATACAATAAACTGTTAAAAATCATAAATACTTAAGTTGAAAATGACAGACGTTGTTTCTGAACTTACTTACATGTCTGTAACAATTACCTCAGAAAACATTTTGTTTGACACCCTGCAGCATGGGAAGAGTAAGTGACTTTTCATGTTTGTTTTGTAGTGTTCCTTAGAAAGTGTGTTCACCTGAAAATTGTTTTATGTTTAAGCACAGGTAGTGACCAAAGGCCAAGTAAAGAACAAGGTTATGTTCAGAAAGCAAGACTGGACTATTGTATCACGTGTGACAGAAATTTTGTCAGTGCACGAGGTTTACTTCTTCACCAAGCAAAAGCACACAGCTCGTCATTGAAGTATCATCAACTTGCAGGTGAAATTAATAATAATGTCTTACAACTAACATTTACCAGATTAATCAGAGAAAAAAAATGTCTGTGGGGTATGATTTTTAATCATTGCAATATAATAATTTTTGTATACCAAGTCTGTAGTTCTTTTAATCCATAAACAACCTATATTTCCGTTTTTATCTTTAAGTTTTATCTACTATAGTTCCAGATGGAATTAAACATGCCAAGTTACAATTTCTAGTTCAATTCTGCTGCAAAAAAGAGACATTGCCTCAAGTTTTTCTATTGTTCTGGTGTCGAGGAAGTTGTTTTTATATAGTTCTAGTAATTGATTGTGTGGTTGGAACTCCTTTTGATTCAACCTGAAAAGTGTGTGTGTTACAGACCTCAGAAAGGATTCTGGATGATTCAGCTGGTTGTGTGGGGAGTAAGTTAATCCTGTTTATGTTCAACTTTTTGGTCCTGATTTGTGCTTGCTTTTTTTTAGTTTTATTCTCAGGGCTTCTCTTACTTTCCTTAGTTTTTGATTTTGTTCAGTGGCTAAGATTTTATAATTCTGTCACTGAATATTGTGTCCTGTTGTTAGGAGGCATTAATCTGTTGTGGTTTTTTCAGGATGGAAGAGTCTTGTTGTGCCAGCATGTTCATTGTGTCTTTGTTTTATTATACTTCCAGTCCCTCCAAAGTATATTTCTCCACATTTGCAGACTACACAATAAACCATATGTTTTGTTTTATTGGATCATTGATTTGTTTGTTTTTCAACAGGATGTTTTTAAGTGATTTTTCCATATTTCAAGTAAATTATTATGTTGAATTTTCTCCAGTGTCCTCTGAATTTGTAAGTAATATTGTATATAAATGGTAGACATATTTTTTTTGGGGGGGGGGTTGAAGTGAAGGAATGTTTTTAAAACTTGTTTTATTAACCTTTTTTCTTTATATATCTCAGTCTTGTGTCTCTAGACCAACTGCATGAGGGAAAAAATTAAATATATTGTATAAAATCAATAAATGTTTATTATAGTTCATTTAATATTGGTTGTGTAACTGTGTGCAGAAATTTTTTACTTCATTCATTTGATAAAGATGTTTTGTG